>NW_006263735.1:174751-178256 GCF_000469605.1 Apis dorsata | reverse complement strand
AAAAAAAAAAAAGAAAGAAAAAGATTAAAATTTCATTGTAAATTGTATAATGAACGATTTCGTACGAATTGTACGTACAAGCTACTTTTCTTCACATCCTATTATTAGTTTGTTTTATCGTCAATTTGCTAGCTATTCTCCATTGTTCTAAGCCTCCGAGGAGAATTGCCAGCCGTAGCGTGACCATTAACTTCATCAACATGTAATAAATCACGAGCAATTCTTCTTTTTCTCGGAATTTATCAACATTTCTTAAGAAACATCCCGCGTGTACGAACTGTTACATAACGAATCACAATGATCGGAAAGACGGAACTTTTCCAGGATGAAGGCGTCGTTTGGCTAACGATCGATCATAAAGAAAACAAGCAAGACGTGCTTTCATTTTACGACGCGTGTCTGTCGTAAATAACGCGGTTTAATTGTGGCTGATTTTTCCCTCCTCTCCCGATGAGCCGAGACTCTTATGCTATCCCCAAGGCCTGTCTAGGAAGTGCCACTAGTGCGCACGAAACGCATTCCACCCGTTAAATGCTGCGGATAGCGCGTATTCTTAGATCGACCAAGCAGATTTGAAGCGGATTTGAACCGTGTTTGACCGGTTCAGGAAGTGTATGAAGTATCCTCGATCCAAATTTCGTTTTTTGTCACGTTTCACAGAGTCGAGGATCCTTCATTAATCACGAGGATCGAGATCCATCACTTATCGCCCACGTCGCTGCTTGAGATTGTCTATGCCACTTAGAGGGAACATCTTCTTCTTGGTATAGTGTGAAATAACTTTGCCGTGTAATGGCTTTTGGTGTGCGTTGGAGTTGACTTTTTTTGGATGTTTGGAGGATATTATCTTCTTTTGTGAGTAGGAATCCCTTTGTGGAAGTAATGGAAAGTGATCTTTTGAGGAATTTGACAATTAGAGGGAAATTAATTCCAGGGAAATTTCTTCATCTTAATGATTCAAATTGGATAGATGAAATTTAGATTCTCGTATGTCTTTGACGTTGAATGTAGAATTAATCGACAATGATCGTTCAAAAATAATTATATTCAACATTTATCGATGTTGAACGATCCGATCTTTAAAGATCATAAATGCGTAAAGAGATCGAATTAAAACCATGAAAAATTTTCTATCACCGCTAAATAATGCAGGAAGTTTCTAGTATTTCAACATTTTCTTGTTTTTATGTACACGAGACAGGCATTCAAGGCAGGTATTGTAATAAATTATAAGTGTTTTTCAGCTTCCTGTAAATGTCTCGCATTTTACTTACAATGATATTTATTTCTCGTCGCCAGATACAAAAGTTGCAATAATAGAAGAATTTTTACGCCAAAGAATATGAATTTTTAATCGTTCAAGTATATTTCGAAATAATTAACTTAAACATTGTTGAACATTGTTGATCATAAATTCACGCTGGATTGTAAATCTCTTCTCTAATAAAACTAGACGAAAAGAACAATAATCTGCATTGCGTGGCGTGGCGTAATTGCATGATAATTCAGTTGAATAAATTTATACCTTGACCTTGGTTGAAAAATATAAAATGTTCAACTTCGCTCGCGGTGTACCTAATTTCTAAATTAAATTTTCCTCTCCTCGACTCGAACGATCGCTTCGCTTTTACGCGCACGTTTAGTCGACTGACAGTAGGAAGATATTTATTCATGGGCCATCAGTTTCGTGTCTCGTCTCCGTCTCAACGTTGACACGCGTTTAGGTGCGTTTAGTGCAGGGTCATGATTACAATCATTCGAGTTTCTATTGGCGCACTCCATTGACAGTTCTCACTCTCTTCGATTTTCTTCTTTATTATTTTTTTATTTAACTTTGTCGATTTTATCCCACTCAAGTTTCTTGTTATTATCTATCTCATTTTTTAACAATTTCCTTTACTTCAATATTGGAAAAAGTTTCACGCTCTCTTTCACGCATTCTCATTTTTATTTTATTCCCATATATGGAACGTTGAAAATAACACTTTTGGAAGTTTAAAATTTTTTAAATATTAACAAATTATTATCTACTATTATTATCATATGGCGATATAATGGCGATATTAAAATTCAAGCAGATTCGATTAACGTCAAAGTACTGATTTCCACGGATTATATAGCCGCATATCTTTCAAATGGTGTCCGGTTGCACGTACAAGATCCTTCTCGATTAGTCGAGTATGCATTTCAAGATTGCACAAGAGATTCTAATTAAGCAAAAACCAACCTTAATCGACGCTAATCCACGATTCGATACGCTCATCTCACCTCTGTCTTTCGTTTCTTTCGCAATTTTAAAACACAAATTTCAATCAAAACGTCTTCTAACGAATAGAATCCTCAAGAGAATTATCTTCCTTAAGGTCGATTAAACACTTATCCATTTCTTCAACCTTCGACAAAATCCCACTTGTATTTACGTACTTAAAACAATACTTGATGACTTTAATCTTTCGTTAATCTTAATACGATACCAAATATTATTCCATCAAAGGATTATACTTAATTTTTAAATATATACACAATATTTCCTTCGCGTTATATCGAAAAGTCGAACGGTTCCACTCAGAGACAGATGTATATATATATCTATTCACGAGCAACGTTCGCGTTTTCTTTTCACCTTTTTCCAACTATCTTCGACGAAATTGCATCCACAACGACATTTGACGAAGGATGACGATGCACGTGACCGTGCTTATTCGCCGGCTATCGGTTCTGCTTTCGCGTCTCATCCCTTTCTCATCCGGCGCATTACGAAGCGTGCACGCGTAACCGGCGCCAGGGAGCAGGTTGCAAACGCCTCGAGTTTCATTGCTCGCGCCAAGCGGATCGTCTCGAAACGGGCGGGAAGAGCGAGACGTTTAGACGCGCTTCGCCTTGTCGGACCACCGTGAAAAAGCATTTCGAATTCGCCTCGGAATCCGGTCTTATCGAGAAAAGTCAATTATATCCGGCGCGGAGAACTGGTTGAGGAGTTGGCGGGAGGGGAAAAAATGGAAGGAATTCCTTGAAACCGTGAAACGTTTCTGCGAAACATTCCGTGAAACGACTTGCGAAACACTAGGAATTTAGATATATTTCCCAGTGTATTCTTTTTTTCTTTTTCTTTGTTTGAGGCTTGGAAGTTAAATTTTTTCTCGCCTCACTCCCTTCGATTTATGATCGTTCTGATCTTTGTATTTATTCGATTGATAGCAGAAACGGAGAGCGTAGTTTCTTTCCAATAATAATATTTTATTGGAACTGGTTTAGGGAGCGTTGAATGATATTGAAAGGCATATTGTGTCACAATTTAAATGTACATTGCCCTTTTAGGAATATGGAATAGAGAAAATAAATTCGTAGAAAATATAAAGTATATCGAGAAAGATAAATATGAAAAGATTTGTTTCGATCATCAAAGAGAATAAAAACACGTACGATGATCTTGAAAAATCTAGTACACGTAAATGTGACAGATAAATAGAACTTTTTTAATTTCTTAGAGATAAAAATAGATTCA
>NW_006263735.1:173117-174519 GCF_000469605.1 Apis dorsata | reverse complement strand
AAAAAAAAAAAAAAAAAAAAAAAAGAAAGATGTAGTATATGTGATTGTATAATTAGCGCTTTAATTGTGCGATAATTGATCTACCCTTGATAAGAAAGATATTAAGTTAAATAAGAAAACTTTAAACTTCTAAGCTACATTACTGAACTACCTTTGTAACCGGTTTCTATTGAACTTCTTTGAGTTAAATTTATATCCTCTACAATGAATTTATAAAATAGAATGAAAAATTGCTTACTAGATATTGTTGAGAATATAATATCATAATTTATTGTGACGTTAACTGGAAATCTTTGTGGATATAATAATTTATTACGTAATACGTTACACGATAACAAGGTCTTCATTATGATAATGTGTAGTTAATACCAGTTCGTGGTGTCTGGAACAACTCTCGTTTATTGAAATAATAATCTACATAATATGATTAAATCCAGACACCCATTCATACTTCTATGCAATATTTCTATTTTTTTTATTTTTCTATCGTAAAATTAAATATTAAATTAGATACGTTCAATATCTAATCTGCAATAATCCACGTTTCGCAACTTCACTTTTCTATCAATGTTTCATTCAATTTTTTCAACCCGAAATTGTATCTTTCATACACAAAGCTTGATATTTGGTTCAAATTTATAAATTTTGAAAGATGCATTAGAACAGCGTTTGTACAATTATTTACCCGTCAGAAATATAGAACGAAGAGGTCAGATTTTCATATTTCATTGTAGATACGACGATGATCAGTGCTGATAATATCGTAGCATCAGAATCAAGTTCGACGTTTATTCTTGTTACGTTATTTTCGTGGACACTAGAGCTGTTTAATCCCCGTCGTGAATCTGAAACATAATGTCGAACGTTCCTCGTGGAACCACGATGATTCATTCGGTCCTCTTGAAGCCGATTATTAATTAGCCGCTTATCTTAATGACTTTACATCACTTTCGCTCCTCCCCTCCTCTTTTTTTTCTTCTTTCGATGTTGAACGCTCGTTACGATATAAGCTTCGATCGTGACATTTCCTTGCAAAATTACGCGAGAATTTTTTCTTTCTTGAAAAATTTTGCCACTTTAAATTGAATTGATTCAAAAAGATTGATAAGATAATTAAATTTGACGAAGGAAGAATGATCGACTGCCTGGAGTAAAAGTTGCATTGACCAGGCTTTAATTATCATCCGCATAAAAATAAGATTGTACATCATCGGTTACGACACCATAATAAAATAATATTTAAAGTAGGTTAGCAGTACTAGATTCATGCTGTTTAAACAATATTCGAGCGGCGAAACTAGAATTTTAAAACAAATCAGATTGTGCTACAAAAGACGAAGATTTATGGTGTTTAAACGATATTCGAATCGCGACATCCATGAATTTAATTTTATATTCAAAC
>NW_006263735.1:167326-172921 GCF_000469605.1 Apis dorsata | reverse complement strand
AAAAAAAAAAAAAAAAAAAAAAAATAGACAGATAGTATTTCTCTTCCTACGATGATGAGATACGTTCTATTTTTACGTGACCAGTCTATTGGCCACGAATAACCCTATTGGATCTAAAGAATCTTACGTGACCAGCATAACCTGCGTTCAATTAACTCGTAATTGTGTAAGACATTAACCTGTACGACACTGTTTGATTACATGGTTAGTGTGTTAATGCTTCGTTTACTTTCTAATACGGATTTAATACACTGCATCAACCTAAATATCACTTGGTTATATTCTCATTAACTAGCTAAAAATATCGATCGTTTTAATATCTTTATTCTACACCACTACGCGGACAACGCGATTGTTCTTTTATCGAAAAATAATAATTGCCGATGAAAATCAATTACAAAAGAACATATTGAAAAAATTTTCCTCGTTTTACTACCCTCTATCCTCGAGAAAGTGCAACAATAGTCGATAAACGCGTAGATACATAAGAAGTTGAATAAAAATATTCGTCACGCTGATACGAAAAGGGCCGATTGTCGATTTCGAATCGAATCTAATGTCGCGCGTGGTTTCTGAACGGACACAAGGTATACGCGAAATGCAAACTGCTTTATCGCAGTGTAAACACCTGGTGTGGCCTCGTAAATGTTGTTGGAAAGAATTACAGCTCGCTTATAACGAGTTAACACGCACGACGTAATTTAATGTGCTTTAACACCTCCACGGATTTATGCTACCCATTGCATGCAAGGTACGAATGCATACACGCGTGTGTATTTTTGTAAAAAGTACCGGCGGAAACCGCGACGCGTGTGCGTACCACGTATATGCACGGATGTCGAGCATACGGGTCATTGTGGCACCCGACGTTTATTTCAAGTCACCATCGCGACGCTATAAATTTCACTGTTACATTTTTGGTCGTGTGATGAACGGCTGTTCCATAAACTCTGTCGTTAATGAATGGTGAGGGTGTGAGACCGAGGATGCAATTTGCGATAAAGGAAGTTTAACCTTATATACCATTCTTTTCTCAAAACTAATTTTTAATCTATTGGATACGTTAATTATATCGTGAGGATGGAAAGGAAGGAATGAACAGAATCACGATTTGTGAACAACCGTAATTTTTCGAAATTTGCATAGAATATGCGTGACAAAATAATTTTCATCTCGGTAAGAAGGTAGTTCAAATCAGAGCACTCTCTGCCAAAAGAATCTATCCGATACACCATCGAGTCTTTCGGAAGTGAATTATTACCGTCACCGTCTACGTAATTAAGGGATTCCATAAATTTCTTCGCGATCATAATCCCACGGATTCGATCGTAATAAATCAAGACCTTCGTCATAAATACAAATCCTAGATAACAATCGAAGCGAGATAACATTAACGTCCGATTATTCGGAGATGGCGGCTCGATATATCGTTGATATCGAGGAGGAGAGGAAACCTGCTTCACGTGGTTTGACATTATCGAACTGTAATCGAGACCCCGTTCTCGCGGCTCGCATTGTTCCCTTATACAGGGCCGATTTATAAATTCGCTCATGCGATATTCATACAATTAATATTGGCCACGGTACGCCGTATAAAAGGCAGAGTAACTTGACATTCATCCCCGGTTAATCCAATCAAAAAGCCGAGGAGTGTCAGTTTGGGCGCGGCTTTATATGCGCGTTACTGATTAGCTTTTTTACCGAAAAAAAGAAGTGTTCAGCTCTGGCGGATATCAAGGACATCAGACTGTTGGACATCGTTGGAAAATTAATCGGAAAGTTAATTGAGCGATCGATTAAGAACGAACGAGAAAAAAAAAATGTTTAATTTAACGAACAATAATGGATAATAAAGATCGATGAAAATGTGCATCGAATTCGTAAAATTCTCTTAACGCCTCTTCTACGAGCGATCAAGTAACATTCTTGACGCATTAGCCGAGCCGAACGCATTTCCAAATTGCGAAACTGGGTACCGAAATAGAAACGAATTTTCAAGAAAGCTATCACGGCACTATTAATCGTCCAATCAAACGGTAGTAATAGATACGAATAGTTCCAGATCCGACCTGAATCACTATCGAAGCACTTGCTCCTCGTACGTGGCCATGTGGTCTTCTCTGTAATTTATACTCGTCTTTCGCGTCCCATATACCGATTCTACGCCCATGTAACACTAACCCACGTACGGATACTGTATAAGCAATTTAACATACAATCCCTTATCATCTTAATCTTCTTCAGCTTCATCAACCGCGAGAATAGGATATACGTCGGGCTCTATACACCATCACAATACACTTCGAATTTCCTTTCGCAACGTATATTTTCAACTTATCAATTTCCAGCCTACTGACTAATAGGAATTATTATTATATATATGTCTTTGTTGTTGTATATACAAGATATACGCAGCGTGTACATAAGTAGAGAGATTATTTCCGAGAAATCGTCGCGATTTTTCTTAACCATACTTGATCAAAGTTGCGAATAACAGTGACGTTTACGAGACACGAATATTAATCGTATCCGTCACGCTGCAACTCGTGTTATAAATCTTTAAACAATTCTTCTTCCATGGGTTTTTTCCAATTTTCTTTGATAGAAATAATTAATCGCCGATGTTGGAAAATATTTATCTTGATTTATACCCTTTGTGCCGCGTTGACCACGTTAACGTTTGTTCCTGACAAATGATAAATTTCTTATAAATTTGTAATAATAATAATGAAACGAATAATTGCGAGGATATTAAACGAATACTGAACTTGTTAATTAGATTGATGGATAGGAAAATTTGATTAAATATAGATAATTTGTGATCTATATTCCAATCGACATCGTACGCGTGTATATACATAAATATATATTAACATGTTAAATTACAATAATTGTAATTCGTTATTATTTATTCTGTACAAAACAATCTCTATTACGACTTTATTAATATACTCTATATTAAACAATATTTTCCTAGTCAAGAAATAACATCCAATTACCATATCTTTTCGAATATTCATAATTCAATTGATAATAAAATTAAATTTTTTACTAATAAAATTGAAAATTTAGAAAAAAAATATTGAATTTTTAAGTTTCAAAGTGTCAATATAAAGTTTAATAGAAGTATTTTTTGAAATAATCCAAAGAAGATTCTAATAATCAAAAGTTTCTCTAGATTTGAGAATCTTTTATATATATTAACATGATTTTAAATTTTATCTTAAGAAAAAGAGTATATAGGTACTTGGATGTTGACATAATGATTAATGGAAGTAACATAACATAACTTAAATAAGCTTTCAATGGTCGTTAGGTGGTTCTTTGATTGTCTGGATCACCCATGAAGAGATCCATGATTCCGGTGCACTCGACTTGTCGCGATTCACAGAACGACAAAGTGCAGCTGGCTTTTGGACACTCACGAAGGAACGCGACGTGGCTAAATTTATTTCTTGACAGCCATAATTTCACCACGGCTCTACACACAACCATATGCCTCGACGTGTTATGACTTACTAATTCGCGTCGCAGATTCGAAATTTACTTCGATCCGATAACGACCTCTGTTTACACAAATTTCATGCTAAGTAACCACGTGTGTAAATATTGTTTCTATTTCTTAGAATTCTTTGAGTGATTGGGTTCAACGAATTTGTGGTATAAGAAACGTATCCACTTCCACGAGTAAATAAATATACGAATGGAAATATTTTGGTAGATTTCCTTTCGTTTATATTAGAATCTCGAAATTTTATTTGAAATTGTATTACATATTATATTATAATTTTGATGCCGTGATTAATCGTAACGAGTATCAAATTAGTTAAAAAATAAAAAGCAAAAATCAAAATGTTTGTTTAATTTTTTTAAAATAGTTGAATATAATAAAGTTTTTAATAACATTTTATTATTAAATTTATATTTAAAATATATTCAAATATTTGATTCATATAAAAAAATATCTCACGACATATTTTAAATGTCCCTATATGCTCTATATTACAAGATTATTATATCGATACAAAGTTACGAAACGAAATTTCGACTTTTCGTATAACGTAAAAGAACGTGAAAAAAAATTAAAAATTTTGTCATCAAAACCCAATCAGATTACAGAGGAAACCATGCTGTTAAAATTATTTTTTCATTCATCTCGATATCTCAATCGGTTGCCGAGATATAACGATTCAAAGTTTCATTAGCGCAGAAATTATGAATGGACCGCGACCTACTGACCTATATTTTTTCCTGGAAATGCATACTACGTTCTTCCAAGAATTGCATACAACGTTTTTCCAAGAATCGCGTCTGACGCTTGTCTGCAGTTTAGGATAGGTCAGTGAGACGAGGTGCGAGCAAAAGATCCGAATAAAAAACAAGGATAGTAAATGATTAAAAATTACAGTTTTCTTTACACGACGATATCTTGGGAAACGGAAATCGTATCAAGATAAATCAAAAAGCGTTTTAAAGAGTAAGATTCTATCTTCTAATAATCGTTCATTCGTTGACCGAAAATTACTATCTTCGGAATTACAACAATTCAAAGTTTTTCTAATTTTAATACGTTTAACAGGGTTTAAAGGAAAGGATTAAAAATTATTTTTTTTTTATTTGATATTTCGGGAACCAAAAGTCGTATTGCGATAAACGAAAGAGTGTTTTAAAGAGCAGATTTCATGTTTCCAATAATCTTTTACCCGTTGATTGAGGATTATTATCTTCAGAATTATATCGGTTTAAATTTTTCCTAATTTTAATAAGATTTAATCGAGTTTTGAAATAATTACGTGATAATTATGTTTCTTTTTGGAAGAATATTATTTATCTTATTAATGATATATTAATATATTGATTTATTGTTATTTTCTTGTTAATTTTTTATCGTTATGTTTGAATATTTATTCATTGGATGCATCAAAGTATACTTCAGCGTAAAGAATAGGGTTTGTGGAATTTAAAAAAAGATATTGCGTCAACAATCGACCCAACCCGATAACAAAAATCAAAGATATTGATCACATGTACCAATGTGCTGCAATGCAAGCAATGTGCTTGACAAAACGAGCGTAACGCTTTCCATTATTTTTGTCAGTGGATTTTGATTGCTTCCTTGTCGAGAGTGTGCAAATGTGTTATTACTTCCGTGTGTCATTTCTATTTTCTTTAACAATGCGTTTTGTCATCTTTCGATCATTCTTTTTTACTTTTATTCTATTATCTCAATTGTTGCACTAGCTAAATTGAAAATAATATAAAATAAAATAATACAACACTTTTAATGTTTTCAATTTCGAAATAATAATTAATTTCAAACTTAATATGTTCTCAGTGTTTTCTAAATTCCTGCGATGGACATTTAATCGATGGGATTTTCACGGAGCCGACCTTGGAACGGGGTTACAATTTGGTTGCCACGGTTCCTCGTGGTGCTGTGGTTTTGAACGTGACACAATTACGTCACACGGAGAATTATTTGGGTAAGAAGGCATATATTTATCGCACTGCATCATCAGACAAAAATACTCGTACACAAGAGAAAATCTTCTCAACTTAAATGAACAATGAGATAAATCTTGATTTATAAAATGT
>NW_006263735.1:163493-167122 GCF_000469605.1 Apis dorsata | reverse complement strand
TTTTTTTTTTTTTTTGTAAGATTCTTGCAAAATAATGAATCTGACTTTCTTTCATTTCTTGCTGATATAACAAAATAATAATGATAATAATAAAATACAATAATTAATTTTATGAAGATAAAAGGAAATAAGGAAATAGTAAAAAACGAATGAAAGAAAGTTACAAGTAACTTTCTTGGATCAAGCTTATACATAGAATTTCGTTTGAATATAACAAAATGATTCTAATGTATTAGTAAGCAAATTATTGTCGCGAGGATATTATTCACGATCACAAACAATCAGTTGTATTTGTTCATGATGCTTCTTTATTATCAATGCGAAGAATTCATCCTATTCGAGGCGTATTCTTGGCATCAACCCTTGCATAATCTCTAATGTCTGCACACGCATTAACTGAACATAAATTAAATGCAGTAGCCATTCACGTGACACACAATACGTGATCACAACTTCGTCCTTTGATTCGTTCTGACTCTGTGATGGTATTAAAATATATTTAACGATATAACCTGTTCGATATTATATAGATTTTATTGAAATTTCTTTTATAATATTTCTCATTTATTCTGAGATTGTTGAATACAATTTTATTGTAATCATAAAGGATTGTTTAACGATATACACGTATCGTCATAATGAGTAATCAATTGCTTTTATAGTTTTATGTAATAGTCATTAAAATATCTTGTTTTTTTATTTATAATTCAGGAAAATTATATAAATCCATATATATTTTTGTATAATTTTATTTTAAGATACATTGAGCAATATACTTGATTTCAAATTATATATTTGTTAATAGAATTGAACTGAAAATGAATTTTTTAATTAGTTTTCTCTCTTTGTCATGTCATTTCATTATTTTATTTAGAAACGAGAATACTTATTTTCCAAAATTAATGAGACTTTTTATTCTTCATTTTGAAAATTCTCACTTTCTATTCTTAGTTTTTACACGTTCACTTTTCTTGAACCACATCCAACGTGAATAATATAAATCGATACGGTCGTAAAAGCGATCATATGAACCTTTGCGAACTGTAATTCTTGCCTAAACGATCGCAGCCAAGATTTTCACAATGGATCGAATGGGTCGATGTGTCATAGATCTTTAAAGAAGATTACATAGCGGATATTATTTTTATTCGATTACCCATTCTTTAGCGCTTGGTGAAACAACCAGGTAGGTGTGAAGTAATGCGAAACGAATCGAAGGTATTCATAACGATGTGATTAATTATATGTATGTAACATGAATCCTCGAAGTTGATTTCGCAATTGTGTACATGCAATTTACGACAATTTTTCGAAAACTTTATTAGTCGTAAAAGTCATTACATGGCTACTCATTTCGTGGTAAATTTTTAAATAATTTCCATTTTGCGAACTATTTGTGGAGAGCTTAAACGTGCGAAAAATATTTAGAATGCATTTAAAAATACATAAAATAGAAATATAGTATTTGAATAATTTCTAGATTGGAAAAATGTAAAAATGTAAAAAATTTAAATTAGAATAAATTTAAATTAGAATAATTCATGATTAAATTTTGTAAAAATAATCTATCTTTTATACTTAGAAATTTAAATTGCCTTGATGAAAAAGATCATTGATAAAGTTTTAAATTTACATAATCAATTACAGAAAAAAAAAGAAAAACTATATCAATAAAACAAGCTATCATTATTAAAGCTAACTTATTAAAATGAGAATAACTTTTACATAGAAAAGCAATCTAATAAATTATTCCACGTATTTCTATTTTTTTTTAAATAAATTTTTATTTAATTGTATGATAATTAAACAAAGTTGATAGATTGTATCACTCTCTGTTTGTAAAATGAAACAATTTGCATTCACAGCTAATATCAAGATAGTATTTCGTTTAACTAGGCTCGAAAGGAGTTGAAAGACACATAGCAGCTATCCAATGTGCACGTCATCCGCTAAATGACTCGTCTATGCCTTCAATGTATCGTATCGCGCAATTGCATTGCGCCCGACATTTCTCGCATGCAAACCCGTGAATGACTCTCCGTTTCCGTTTCATTATTCGAATCATTATCCAAGCTAACTTTGAACGCGCAACAATTACGCGAAATCATTATCGACGGAATGATCTGAATCTTAATGTAACAACACGTACCAATGTTTTTACGTTTTATTTATGCATTTCGATTGTTGTGGAAAAAAAATATGAACAATAGATTGACAACGAAATATCTAATTTTCTTTATTGAAGATTATACGTAGGATGGAATTTTGATAAATTGATAAATTCTACTAATTGATTTCTAATAATCCTGCTTTTGATTTTAATATTATTTCTAGCGGTCAAGTTGCAAGATGGTACCTACGTGTTCAATGGGAATTACAGCATAAGTCTGCCTGGTAAGTATCAAGCAGCAGGGACTAGTTTCGTCTACATTCGTCAAAGTCCTCAGAATTTGGAAAGTTTCTCTGCCATTGGCCCATTGGAAGAGCCCATTGATGTTATGGTAAATAAATTATAGCAAATGGAAATAAATAAAACAACAAGAAGATATATTCAAATATATTTTCGATTCAGGTTTTATATCAAGAACCGAATCCCGGAATTGTATATCGATACGTCATCCCCGGAGGTGGAGTATCTCCGAGTTCTCATCTTGGACATAAGACGGGTATACAATTATTCCTTTAAATAGACGAAAATAAAATAACAATAATAATTAATGTACAGAGAGTTCTATTTCAGTTTCTAGCAAGGCTGGTGAAGCTATTCCTCACAAGAAGTAAGAATTCTTCAACATTCGAATATTTTTTTGTCTTCATGCCTCGTTATCTATTAACAAATATTCATTATTCTATAGAATAGAAGCCGGTTCTAATATCAATGATGGAACGCAAACATATCTTCCAAGACGGTACAAGAAAAGAAAATTCTTTTGGAAACCAAGCGGTTATACCGAGTGTAGTAAAACTTGTGGTGGAGGTAAAGAGATATTTATAGAAATTATATTTTCAAGTTAAATATATGAAACAAACATCTTTCTTTTTTATCTATTACAAAAAAAAAAAAAGGTACTCAGATATTGAAATACGTATGCACGAGGGAACACACACAGACACCTGTGCCTGAAAAGAGATGCCACGCGTTAGAAAAACCGCGAGAAACTCAAGTACGATGCAATACTACACCTTGCCTACCCAGGTGAATAGAATTCCATACGTTCAATTGAAAAAAATATATTCTTCCATATATATCGTGCACTCTTCTATTCCTTAATTTAATAATTTTACGCCTTTATTATTTCAATATTTTAATACACATTTAATGTGTATATTCTATTTAATTTTAAAGATAATTTTATTTGATATAGAAATTTTAATCATGAATTTCAATTATTTGAATAAATTTGACAAAGATGGAGAGCAGGCCCATGGAGCCTTTGTTCGGTTACCTGTGGTAGCGGTACGCGTTCCAGGAGCATAGAATGTGTACAAGAAATAACAGCATCATTGATAATGAGAATAGCCGATGGCGCCTGCGTGGAGCCTAATATCCTTCCTACTTCCGAGGTTTGCGAAATGCCACGCTGTGAACTCGAATCGAAGGTAGCACCAACAACATTACCGCCTCCGCA
>NW_006263735.1:119899-163117 GCF_000469605.1 Apis dorsata | reverse complement strand
TATATATAAACGTATGTACATATATATAATAAACAATCGAGTAAAGAAAGAAAAGATAAAGAAAAATCATAAATAATACACGTTTATTAAGATATATTAGAATATATTACTGCGTAATTATTTCGTTTTTTTTGTTTTTTTTTTTTCTTTTAAGTGTTCCACAACTTGCGGTCCAGGTACAAGAACAAGGAGTGCAACGTGCGTGACACAAGGCCCTACGTGTAATCTTGCAGAAAAGCCTATTACTCAAGATGCTTGTGATTTAGGACCGTGTACCACTAAATCGCCACAAACAAATGCTATTTCCACGAGAATCGAAAGTTCACAGTGGTTGTACACTGAATGGTCCGAAGAGGTAAGAAATATTATAATTTTATGATTATTTTATGGAACTTTCTTAACATTTTCTAAATTTGTAAATCAGAAATTTAAAAGCCTTACGAAGAAATAAAAAATATTTAATAATCGACTTAACACTTAAAATTAATTATTTTCTTTTTCTTCGTCGTTCTATACAGAACGTGTTTTAAGAAAAATATAGTATTTTTTATTAATTTCTATAGTGTTCCGCCGAATGTGGAGTCGGTATGCAAACGAGAAAGGTGTTCTGCGAAAAAGATCCGGAGGGAGAATTTTGCGACCAATCGACAAGACCTGAAACTTCAAGAACCTGTTCCAGCAACAGAACCTGTAGTGGACAATGGTTTACGGGACCATGGACCGCGGTAGGTTCAAATAACATAAATAAGAAAAATAATAAAGTTAATAGCGAATTAGATATGTTTAACTAGTTTTACTTACGTGAAAATCTTAAAAATTATACACCATTTTTATCTCTAAAAAGGAAAGATCAGTCCAAACTTTAAGATTTAATGTTTAAATTTTAAATTTCAAATAAATAATACCTTTTCCTCCAGTGTTCCACGGAATGTGACCAAGGAGAACAAGTCAGAGAAGTAGCCTGCATAACTACGCTTCGTGGATCTCTTCGTGTTGTTCTCGATATGAATTGCCCTGCGAACAAACCGGAAAGTCGAAGATCATGCACCGCTCCACCATGCACATCCTCGTGGTTTATATCAGACTGGACAGAAGTAATTTAAATTCTTCGCTTGTGTATTTTAAGATTAAATTAATCTTCTGTACAGTTGACAACTTTGAAAAACGTGTAACCACGAAGAAAAAAATTCATAATTGTTATTGTAAATTATTTCTCACGCGTTTTAGTGTTCCCGATCGTGCGGAAAAGGCGTTCAAAAGAGAGAAGTAAAATGTTTGAACAGAGAGGGCCAGATACCGGAACACCACGAGCTCCATTGCAAAGAAAAGGATCGACCTATATCTCGACGAACTTGCAATGACTATCCTTGCAAGGAGGACATGCACAGATCTGAGAATCATCACACTGTCCTGCAAGTTCAAGACGACCCGGAAATCTCAAATGGTATTTCCTGACAGAAAGTATCTTTTTCAAAAAGATTTTAATTTTCTTTAACGAGACATTCGTTATATTGCATTGCAAGAAAACTACCTTATCTATTTAATAGATTTTTAAACTAAAGTGATCAATTAGTGGATTCAATTGGACAAGAATTATTTTCTTTTTTGTTACGAATTCTTCAATATTTGTAAATTATTTTAAAGATTTTTGATAATTTTTTACTTTCAGTTCTCGAGGAAAATCCACTTTGCAAGGACAGTACATCTAACTGCAATTTAGTGGCACAAGCTCGGCTCTGCAGTTACCAGTTTTACCATCAGCTGTGCTGTCAATCGTGTTCCAGAGCTAAGCAAGATCTCGAATGATGATCTGAAATTCTGTCGATCAACCAAATGTATCGTAAATGGAAATTTAAAACATCGATGATTAACCGAATCATTGAACGTAACCTTATGATATTATACGTGTCGTAGAATTACTTACCCTTGCACTGCCTGATGAAACATTTTTAACGCCAAGTTTTATGTATAGAAATGATATTAGATATTAGATCTCTAAAAAAAAATAATAATGAAATAATTGTTATTATAGATAATCCATAGGTTTATGAATAAGCTTGAATAAACTTTTATAAAGATTAATAAATTATAACAATTGTCAATGTTTTATAATGTTTTGAAAAGTAGGTTATTTATCGAATTATATACGTAGCTTTAATTGTAATTTTATAGAAACGATGGTATTAATGAATGTATAATTATTTATGATTGATCTATCTGTGAAAATCGTTCGAGCTTTTTATTTAATATTACGGAGAAAGTAAGTATTAGGTTAAATTATAATTAAAATGAAAGGAAAATGTAAATTTTAATACTCAAAAGAAAATTTACGAGATCGTCGACGAGAAATTATAGACTGATCGCATAAATTAACATAACATTGGCATTTAATTTGTATTATTTTCCATAGTTATTATTCGCTATAATAAAGTTTATGCTTTCTATGTTCTTTCTTTCTTTTTTTCTTTCTTTTTTATTTCAACTATATAGAAAAACAGTCATGTCAACAAAAATGGAATCATCATTAAACAAGCCACATCAACGAAAGTATCAACACGATACTATTTACAACGCTAATAACACTATTAATTAAAAATTATTCACTACACCTATCACATATTATAATGCAATAAATTATATGTACATATTTATCGTTTTGAATTATGACGGCAGTGATAGAAAGAAGAGAATTGTCATATCACAAAACGAATAACTTTTAAAATACAGAAATGCCTTGCTCAGTGGCAGCTAAGTAACAAATGATTAGGATATCATTTGAATAATATATAGGAAATGGTTTATTTTGCTTTTTCTGTGTGAACAAATGAATATAATAATGTTGATTATTAATTGTTCAATTTCTCAGCAAAGCAAAATTCTAGTTAATTAGCAAGGCAATACTGTACATCCTTTATTTTACGCATCAAGAAAAGTTCCTTTTAATCCATTAAGATAAACCATCGAGATAAAGCAAACAATTAAAAATTATTTACTAATTTAAAATTTTTATAATAATGACAGAAATTGAACAAAAAAACTTAGCTCCATATTAAAATAAATAAAGAAACTGATTTTAACAAATTCCAAAGCTTAATGGATCAAAAGAAAATGAATTGGCAATCGTAGAACCGATTAAAAAATTATACGAGAACTACAATAATAAACTAGATACGAGGATTTAGTTCCTTTAGCAAGTTCAGGAATTATTCTGAGTTTTCTAAATTTTCTTGAGCAGAAATTGTACTATTATCGTGATTTTTGTACGCTGAAAAGAATGCTAAGGCTTTCATAAGTTGATAACTTTTGCTAATTGGGATATTACTATCGTACAAACTTTTCGAGGCTTTGCAATCTACGTAGAACCACCAATTACACTTTAGAATCGTTTGATCGAACAGGGTAGATTCAGGACAGAGGAAGCTCTTCATAATCAGCCCATCGTCTGTCAATGCACAGACATGAAACACCTACGAAGAATAAAACAATTAGAATAAATAATAAATAAATCTTCGTTTACATTATTTAATTTTATAAGAATAAATTTACCATGCATCCAAGATCTTCGTCGGCATAAAGTCCTGGAAAATGCTTTTGATCACCGCAATAAAAGCTCGTGTCTGGAAGATCCACTCGACTTGCGAAATTGTCATCAAAGTTCTTATCGTATCCCATTGGATAATACTCACGTGGTGCATTCATTACTTTAGTGGCTCCAGAATTATATTTGCTAAAAATATTAATAAAGATAATGATAACAATTTATTGAAAAAGAAAAAAAAGTATTGCAGAAAGTTAAACGAAATATATATATATATATTTCACTTTTTGTGTGGAGACATGGTTGTAGTCGTAGTGCTAGTACTGGTCGGTCCTTGATGTTTTCGCATAAGCTGTTGCTGTCTGAGAAGAATAGCCGCTTCCAGAGCTTCCAAGGTGATGTTACTAGCTTCCGCGAGAGCTTTCAACGACGTCTCCATTCCCTGAATGGGCGCTAAAGACGGAAGTGACAATGGCAACGATGATGAGGATGGCATCGATTGTCGTTTGTCGGTTTGCTGTTGCGATTTATTGAATTCAGCTGATTGGAGCGGCATTGGGTGAAGAGAAAGTAAAGTCATCTCGTTGACCGAGGAGGCGACTTCATCCCCGGGCAGAGGAAGCTAATGTATCGAAGAAATATAATAGATATAATAGAGAAACATATAAGAATTAATTAAAAACTATATATCAATACTATAAAACAAAATTTAGAAAGAAATTGGCATTATAGCAAAAATTTTTGAATATTATAAGAAAATAACTACCTGACTGAAATCGTCTTTCGACACTTCATTATCAGAATCCTCTAAAATAGCTGGATTGTTGCTGATTCGATCAGTCAATTGAGCAGACGATTGTGGCATCGAAATAAAGGGTGGTAAGCCATCATTCGTTGATTTAGAAGTATCTGGTTCTACGATGCTACCAGCTGGTGGTATGGCAGCAACGATATTTGGCAATTTTCCTGGCACTGCAGCTGCAACTGCGAGCATTTGTGGTGATGTCTATGGAATAGACATCAATTTTCGTTAAAGGATTGTTTTAACAATTTTAAGAATAAAAAATCAATATGAATCCGAATTGAATGAAAATTACCTGATCCCTTATCACTTGCATTGGAACGACCTGTTGATGCCTTTTCTGTTGTTGAGCCACCATTTGTTTTTGTTGTTGAAGTTTCTGCAGTTGCTGCTGTCTCATGGCTTCCTGTTGTTGTAGCCTCTGTTGCTTCAACACTTGCAACGCGAAAGCTTCTTGTTGTAGTTTCAATTGCTGTTTCTGTTTGGCTTCTTGCATCAGTTGCTGTTGCCTCAACAAATCTTGCTGCGTTGCTGATAAGGAAGGTGCTGGTATGGTTCTAAGGACCGTGGAATTTTGTTGTACCACCAACTTTTGTCGTTCTGGTTGCTGAGCTATCGGCCTTGCTGCTCCAGGTGGCAAAGGTTTGAAAGGAGGCACCACTTGTCGAGTGTTTTGAGTGTGCTGTCTCTGATCATCTCGATTGGTCGCCTTAAACGAATCATTATTGATGTGTTAGAATTATATTATATTTTCTTTAAAAAAATTTGATTAAAAACACGTGAATAATTTTGGATAAAATTAAAATTATTGACTTTTAATTGAATTAATTTAGAAATTTCATAGCACTACTTCAATTCAATATTATTTACATATACATAATATTTAAATACATTATGGATGGTGGTTCAAATGTGAATATACGGATGATTATGCATTTCAAAATTCTCTTGTCTAATATAATTAACAATCTCTTATTTGCATGTATTCAAATAACCATGCATTAAAAATTCATGAAAATTGAATTGTAAATACATCATCGCGCTTAATATATTTAAATAAAGACATAAAAAGTTATACATTAGTATTTATCATTGAAAATTTTTTTTAAATTTTTTTTTTAGGATTGAAGATTAAATAGCAAATAGAATAATATAATTTACATAAAATTTATAAAATGAAACTTTTTAACATTTCTATTATTTTTTTTTAAACTTTTAAGAACTAAAGAAAATATAATATATTTATTTTAGAATAAGAAAATTGAAATATGTTTAAAAATTAATTGAAATACATATCTAATTAATTTTATGTAAATTACTAGGAATGTTGATGATTTATGCGTTTTAATCTTAACGATCTTGTCCTATTTCATTCATCTTCTTTTTTTCGTATATCTATAATTAAATGTACATGCATTAGTAGTGAGAATGAGAATTTAACTAGGCCTAACGTGTTATTGTTGTGGAAAGTTTTATGCGAAGAGTTCACGCACTAATTACGATAAGCTTGGTCGCATACTTTAATCGATATTTTAATGAAAATAAATGTATCTAAAATTTGAAGATGTGACTACAATTTTTATCCAGTGAATTGTTAATGTAATTTTAATATCAATCGATTAAGATAGATTCGAAAAATGATTACAAGATTTAAAAAAAGTTTTAAAAAAAAAAGTAATCTTTAGATTAATTTTCTTTTACAAAGATTAGAAATATTGTTTAAAGATTATCGTTGGAGATATTGACATTTTGTTATCTCATTTAACATTTTTTATTTTATTTAAAAAGGAACTATTAAGTATCAAAGAAACTATTTGTTTCCTCTTTTCTCATTATAATAAATCTAATGAAAAAGCAGACTTGGATCACGATTGCACAAAGAAAACAGTGTTGAGCATTATATATTATATGTGGATTCAATCGGAATCAGTGAAAAAAAGAAAAAAAAAAAAAAGGTTGCCATAGAAATCATGATGGAATTGCTTTTTACATTCTTATTCATCTTAGATTTTCCTTGAACTACTTAACAAGAAGGCACATATCTGTATAACATATATAGAAAGTGATATAATGATAAGATTGTGTAATAGAATAAAAATTGTCAATATTATTCGTATCAAATTTACAAAATTTAATAATTAAAAACACGTTTCTACATTTTTAATAGGCTTACCAAATTAGTATAGGACGATGATCCAATTCTATTTGTCTGTACACTTCTTCTTTTCAAAGCCTCTACATTGGACAGAGACTGACCAAAACCCAGCTCGTCGCCCACCGAAAATCCTGAAGTTAATAATAATATTAATTGTTACAAAGTTATACCATAATATTTCTAAATCTAAATTTAAATAAACCTAAACATTTCAAAACATTTCATTTTATTCCGAGGTAAAAACTTATATAATGAAATAAATTCTATATATTTGGATGCTCTGATGATATTTTGATTAAAATATATATCAATTTAATATTTATTTTAATATCTATCTAGCTGGAAAGCATAGTATAGAATATCATTTTAAATAAACGTTCCAGACATGCATTCGTTTTTTATATTAATTTTTATTAAATTATGCACATTATGTAAGTGATAAGTACCATTACTCCAAAAGAATGCGAGAAACCAGATATTTTAGAAGAGAGAATTAAAAAAAATTAAGCAATCACATTACGCAAGAATTCATGTTGCTTTTCTTAATGTTTTAATTTGCAAACTTTTTAAGACGATCCTTTTGATCTTTGATCACTTTTAATGTAAATTAAGTTTTTATTACACATGCCATCTTCCTGGCTTAAATGAATAATGTAATGTGTATAATATTCTTTTTTTTTTTCTTATTTATACTTATCAAAGTAACAGTGACATACTGAAAAGAGAGATTTTTTTTTAAAGTGAAAAAGATAATGTTTCATTTCACGCATGCTTTACACCATTGATTAGGATCTTCTCGAGGCTTATGGTAATTCACTTTTTGTGCTTCGTTTCATAATATGAATTTCTTTTAATAAGACAATGTACATAATTATCGATTTAACGTTATGAATAAATGAATATTATTCGATTCTATTTTTCATTTTTATTTTTGTGGATATTATATATGATGAATAAAGAAATAAAGAGGATAATTTTATGTGATTTTATGTAATTTTATGTGAAATTTTAAATTTGAAATGTCATGATATCACAGATTTGATATATATCATTTTTTTATCTCGAAAACTGATATAGAAAATATTCAACTATTCAGTTCTTGCATAATGTGCAATTAGTTGCACGAGATAACGCGCAAAACACCCGATTTTTTTCTTCTTTTCTTTTCTAACAACATATATTGAAAAATCAGGCCGCCAAATAATAGATGCAGACAGTGGAAAGTATGTTATTTACAAATCCTGCAAGAAAATATATAATGACTTACTATTCAATATAGAGGAAAGTTAATTGATTCAAGTGACAGCGAAACAGTCATAAGAAACGTGTCGATTTTTGAAAATAGAATCGTTACATACATATTTTACATTGTCTGAAACATTTTTTTTTACAAGCAATAGAAAAAATAAGCATTAACACTTTTTCTGTTTTATACACATCACATTATTTCAACAATATCCAGATAAATATATGCACATAAGAGTATGTTAATGTATCAAGTGATAGAATTGGAAAAAATATTGTTAATCATCAATGTACAAAATATTTACAGAATACTTGCAATCGATTAATTATAACACGATGGAAGATTGAAGAATTTACAATGTCGGCATTCAATTTTTTTCGCGAAAAATGTTTCGACCGGTTTTTTTCGACTCACCCAGGCCGACGTAGCCTTTGACACCTCCAAGATTTCGTACTCGAAAGAGGCCGGATTTTTTGAAGGCGCAGTTAAGCACGAAACCAAAGTCCGACTGAAACACGCACGTCCCTAGTGTCTCCCGCCACGTGCATCCTGCAACCAAACCGGAAGAGAAGAACAACTATGGATCCCTGCCCCGATTCAGCTTCTGATTTCATTGTAATTAATTTCAGTGACTCGTCTATCTGTATTGTAAACTCAATGATGTGCAAATTAATTTCGAGATCAATACTAAAATAATTATTAATATTCGACGAAAAAATTAAACTAAATACTTATCGAACAATGAAAACATTGAAATAACTTTATATGATGAAAAATTATTAAACGCTGAATTACTTTTGTTAATTAAGAATGAAGTGTATTCCTCTCTTCTACTTACTTCTTTTTATTTTCTTGAAAAATTAACGGTTCGTCGTTATTTTAGGAAATCGGCAATAAATTTTCAGAAACAATAGAAGAACTTTCTCAGAGAAAGTTCAACGTTTTAAACCGGATTTTTCGACGTAAAAATATGGAGTCGACGCGACACTACGATGAAAACTTGCGTTCTTCTTATTATTCTAAACTATTCGAATCAGTTAATAAAGGATTTAATCGATCTCGACTAAAATTGCGAGTATGAGAATCTCCATAAATACCAATTCTAGGACAGATTTAATCCACCATTCCTAATCTGTGCTATTGACCCCTGTTCGTGAATAGTTATCATAAACGACGATCTCATCGAGCACGACAACCTTGATTGTAATTAGTGATTTTTTTCATGAACAACATTGATACGATCGTTTTAATTCAATCTCAGTTTTTCATGACGTTAACATAATGTCATAATTAATTTTCATATAAATAGAACGTTAACGAAGTTTTTCTTTTTCTTTTAGATCAAGATAATTAAAGATGGAATAAAGATACTATTATTTTTAGAATAATTGAAAGATTCATTCGTAATCAATACGTATTTTGTTATACAACAAGTAAAATGTCAATTATTCGAATAATTAATTAAAAGATTCTTTGGATAATTTCAAATAATTTGTGAATACATCACGAAACAAATAGAAATTAAACAATTTTGAAACATGGACATAAAATACTCATGTATATTTCATAAGGGAAATAAAAAAATAAATTAATTATTTTTAGATACATTCTAGGATGCATTGTACAGAATTTAAACATTTTTAGATATAATTAAATGCATATTTCGGATAATCAATTAATAGATAAGTGAAATTTAAATGATTGACGTTTTACTGTAGTAAATAACTTTCGTTTTCCTTTCGTGATGCCAATTTTAGTGAAATCAGTGTTTAAGTGTTACAAATTCCAAATGGATCTTTTTCCATTACATCTGCACCAAGTCGTCATCGACTACATAATTTTCTCCAACGAGATGACTCAATCGTTTAAGATAACAATAATCACTCAAAGAAGAAACAAAATCTTCGTTGAACTCTCACAATGTACAAAAAAATGAAATCACACACAGATTTTGAAGAAAGTTCAAACAGACGGATCATGTAAGAATATGCAAATTATGATTCTATATGCTTAGTCAAAAATTCACACCATCATTTAAATATTGATTTAAATAAAATATCACAGATGTATTAGAATTTCTTGTTGTTTGTGAATTATTATTAATTGTGAAATATATCAGAGGTTTTATTTTTTTGCAATTAAATTTCTTTCAATCATCGTGATTGATAAAGAGGAAGAAGGATATTGAAAGAAATGTTCCAAAGTCTGTGAAAGGAATATATACTTCCGGAACTCGAGTTCGGAGAAGATTTGCCAACGTGCCATTGGGCCACAGCCTACTGACCCACTTGAAAAGTCCAATCAACCTTTCGACCACGAAGACTGGCCACGTTCTATACTTCAAAATCAGTTCCGTGTCTCAAAAAATTCTTGATAATCTTGCTCTTTCGAAATTAAATAAGTAAAGATTGCGACATTGTAACAGTTTTGTAAAATTAACTTTACGATCTGTATAATTAATAGTTAATAGCACTTCTTTCGTTTCTTTTTTGTACGTTTTTTTCGATTTTATTTCATATTCTAAATATGAATTTTTTTTCATCTCGTCATTGCATTAATGAATAAAATTGTCTTGAATTAATTATAGAGTGATAAATTAGAGAAGTGTAATTGTAATGTGTAAATTGCAGAAAAAAGTAAATGGTTATTTTCTCGAAAAATAAATTTCTTCTTATAAAAACACCAATAAATATTAAAATGATTTGATTTGAATTAAAATTTTAATTATAATTTATAACTATTTAAATTAATTGATAGATGTTTTTAATGCACATCAGTTGTGATATATTTACATCATTGTATTAGCATTTCAATTATGAAATTGTAAC
Organism: Apis dorsata; assembly: GCF_000469605.1. Taxonomy (NCBI): domain Eukaryota; kingdom Metazoa; phylum Arthropoda; class Insecta; order Hymenoptera; family Apidae; genus Apis; species Apis dorsata. The sequence goes on along the minus strand of NW_006263735.1, from coordinate 152,548 downwards.
TTTGGACTGGATGCAAATTCACTTTCTTAATACTTTTGTGATCGTTGAATACATTTTCTACTTCTTTTATGTCCTTAGCCTATATTTCTTGTGCCATAATTCTATGTAACATTTTACAAACGGAGAAGAAAGTTATCATATTTAATATTCCACGTTTCATACAATGTTTCACAATAAACCAAAAAACTGAAAATAATGAAATTTTATGAGTACATTTTTGTATCTGAAAATGATTTAAAATCTACATAATAAAAGTTTCATAGACGTTTCAGTTTGAATGTTCAGCTTACGTTGCGTGCATGAATATAGTGAAATTTTCAAACGAGAAAGCTTAAGTCTACATGTTGACCGAATTACTGAAGAATAAAGTCACAGATTATCCTTAAGAAGAATGTTATTTAACGAACGATTGTAGCAAAAAATATAAAAGTTCCAATAAACTTTGAAACATTTACAAATTATTTGAATATTATTAAATATTGTATATAATTTATTTGAATAGCTAAATGATATTTTACATTTGGAAAAATGTTTCTTGAAAAATTTTCTCATAAGATCTTTGTTAATTATCAAAAATATAAATTTTTTTTATTTAATTAAATGTCTTATTTCTAAAATAAAAATAATAAAATATAATTCATCATTTCAATTCAAACTATCTTTTATTTCAAATAAAATATATTTAAGCTATTAAATGATTTTAAATTCTGTAACTTTTCAAAATCATAATAATTCTTTCTGATTTTTTTCAAACAAATTTTGTATAAAATTTATTTATTTTTTTTTTTATTTTTTCATTTAAAGGAATTCCAGTCTTGTTCCAAAAGTTGGGTCAGATTCTAATCTCTTTCAAGATTCTATTCACTGGTAAGATCGAGGACGATGATTTTGGTAAAAATTTCAAGGATACTTTCACTGTTTCTTTTTAAGAGTAATCTCAGTCACGCAGTCTAATTACGCAAAATTGTATGAATGGAGAATTAAATTCACTTTTCTTTATCTGTCATCGTTTCTTGATTTTATATGAAACGACACAACGATTCGTTCTTAATGGAGTAAACCTGCGCAATACTTTCCCACGAACGCGGCCTTTACCTTTACCTTGAGAACGGTACTCCTTTGCAATCGCCTCTCTCACAATCGCAGCTCATTTGTCATCGAATCTTTTTTCTGATTTAAAAAATTCGACAGGATTTATAAATAGTCAACGACTATATAAAATGAATCGTGAAATCTTATAATTGAAAATTAAGTGAAATTTAATCTTTTTTATTTATATATACCAAATACTTTTTTTTTTTTTTTTACTGTGACAAATAGAATCTGAATCGTCATTAAAAAAAGAATAAATCGTTGAAGATATTGAAAACATAAAACGATATTTTTCCTTTTTTTGAATATAAATAATTTATTACTTGCGTAGAGAAATCGTCTTCGTTTCTCTTCGTTATTGACATGAAATATTTTTATACGAAAAGAAGAGGAGATGAAAAAAATCTGAAGATCGTCACTAAAGAAGTGATAGAAAGATAACCATATGTAGAAAGTGACCAATTGGATACAAAACACATAGATCCGTTGCTGACCCGATTCCCCAAATAACATTTAGCTGTCGAAAACTTAGTGGAAACATTATTGGAATCAGATGAGTGTCATCCTATAAGAATCTGTGCCTCTGTATCCGTTTTGAAAGCTGCTTCCTCGTCAAATAAATCGATCCAGTGAATGGAAACCACAATTGATACACAAAACACAATTTGTTACAGTTTTCTTCTTTTCTTATACGAAATCCAACAATCTATCTTCGTCAAATGATATTTCATTTGATCCAACGAACATTAATTATAGAGAAACTGAATCTTTATTACAACTTTTCCTTTCTAAAAAAAAATTAATCCTTGAATCTTTCTTAAAAATCTTCATAGAGTAAATTTTCAAGCGAATTATAAGATCATTGTATCTCTTTCATTGCATTCTTTTTCCTCGACAAATTTTCTCGACGCCTCGTATTTATATAAAACTCATCATCTCATCACAATCCAACTAATTATCATTCGATTTCCAACGTGAAAGTCATTTTTTCGATAAATATACAGAGAAAGTTGGAATGACGAGCGTATTACACGCTGTCAACGAAAAATATAATCGTAACAGCAGTAAAAGTTTTCACGACCCATATATATATACATATATATACGTCTCTTATTATCTTCGAGTATCATTATACATTCCTGGACTGTTCGAAAATATATACAATTTCATCTATGACACGCGCCATTGACTCGATTTCGATCCCCTTTCTCGATTCGTGTTTATAATCATTGACACAATTGTCGACACGGGCAAAATAATTGCTTACTTTCGTCGCTTGCTTTCGTTCTATTTCTCTCGCATCAATATTTTTATCAATGTTGAACCGATGTTTTTTACACTTTCTAGTTCGCGCCAATGCATACGATCGACTTTACTGTTACTTTTCCTCTTCAATGATTCTGTCCTCGTCGCGTCGCGGCCATTCAATTGCGTTTATGCATATCATTTAATGCACCGTTCCATTCGGCGTTTCTCTCGTTTACGCGGGAATATAAACGCTACGATGAATAATTTCTTTGGTGAAGAAGAAGATGTAATTGTTGAGATTTTATTTTATTTTATTTTATTTTATTTTATTTTTTTTCGATGCAGAGAAAGCCTCAGAATGATAATAAATAGAAAAATCAAGTAAAAAAGGTTTGAGGATTGTCCATGTTATGTAATGTTTCATATCATATTGCATAAATATAAGTATTATAATATATAAAGTATATAAGTATATTATATGATGTGATATACTTATTTCGTCTTTAAAAAATTTTTTTGAGAAACTTTAATTATATTCTCTATCAATCAAGTATTTCTACTAATTTGCTATTTAACTTTCTCTTATTATATCATAATCAAAGCACGAATACTTAAATTTCTTCGTTAATATGGTAAAAAGTATGATTACAGTATAATTTACCTTTTTGATTTCTTTAAAAATTACAAAATAAATTAAAGTAAATTTAATTTTAATAAGCAGAGCAAAAATTTCTATAAGAAAATATAAAACATAACAAAAGTAATTATTATCAACAGACATGGAAAATTCTTTGGATGATTATGCATGAAATACAATTATTGTTTCCTTTGAATAAAACATTGTAATGGACATTTATGTAGAAAAAAAGAAACATAGAAAAAAAAATATTATGTATATAAAATTGAATGTTGTAATATATTATATTGATGATTGTGAATAAATAAATAAGGAATAAAATCAATTTTGATTTCTTCCTAAATTTAATATTTTTATAATTATCGTTGAGAAATCGAATATTAATTAATATTTAATATTTTACAACTTATTTACATTTTTATATATACAAATTTCTAAAATCTCTTATAGTTCCTTATTCGATTTTTATTATAATTAGTGAAAGAAGATTCAGTAAATGCTGAAAGAACTTTGAATATTTCAACATTTTTTTCACTTCTATTGCAAATATAACAACTATCTAAATAAAAACGAAGATTTATTTCTAATATTTTTTCAGTAAATTTTTATTACAAACTACATTTGTAATACTGTAGCATCGCGACGCATGATGCAAAACCACACATCGGTCATGCTTAAGTTGTGGAGAAGAGGACCGTGAAATTAATGAAAATTACTTCTGCTAGCCCACGAAAAGCCATAGTAGCAGGATATGTATGTAGTGCGGTTAAAAACGCAATACTTCCCACACTTTTCGATACGAAGAATCATATTTACAAAGATCCCTGTATTAAAATGAGAGAAATATAGCTTATACTTATATAGAGAAGTACTAAGCCATTATCAATGAAAGATGATTATTTGAAGATCCAGTAATGAAGTCCAGTAATAGTAAGATCGAGTGATAAGGAAAAAATAGTAAGATCGAGTATACTATGATGTCAGTCAAGATAGATCTGGGTTCGATAGCACAGAATATAAAATGCTTTGATACAAAGCGTGAATGGTGGAAAAAAAGGCCCAAAAACCCAGAAAGAATATTGTAAGATACTAGTTTCCAATCCTTGCATGTATTATCATTTATTAGATCAAAGAGAGAAAAGGAATATAAAATAAAATATATTGGAAACTAATTATTGAATATTTAGACATAATTTTGATATATAAGTCTCATATCGTAAAAAGATTCTGTGATTATGATTTCTGTAATAAAATATAATATATTTTAGTGGTCAGAAACTTTTAGATTGAGACTTGTATTGAACGCTTAAATATTCATGTGACATAAAACGAATATTTAAATATTTGCACATGAATATCCAAATATCTTAATTATACACTCGAAAACGCAGCTTCTAGTTTATGTAAATATGTATTTTCAACACGATCTTGTTCATATTAATTCCTCAAATTAATCGATATAGAAACTTGCCAGGTTCACGATTTTTTAGCGATAATTATATGATTATAATTATAATGTTACGTCTATACTTTCACCTTTCTTTTATGAACTATAATTCCAAGTTCCACATAAAACGTTACGAAATCATGTATCTCAAGTCATCATCAATGAAAACTGTCAATGAACGATGTCAAACATTCTAGAAGAATCATTTACTAAATTCTAAACTCGATCGTCGACTAATTTTATTTTAACATCCAATCAATTCCTATAAATACTTTATATAAATAATTACATGCAAATTAAAAACACGAACACACGATATACAATTATGAGAAAATACACACGTCAAATTTAGAAGCTGCATCTTAAAATTTGAAACAAATATGACAAATAACTGTTCTACGTACCGACAACTACGAAGAGGAACAAGGTCGTGGCGATCTTCATACTTGTCTATCCAGTTTTAGTTATCGTTTAGTTTTGCAAAATACTCGATAATTGTCTCGAAACGTTTCTTCTTCGAGATATCTTCTCTTCAACGTCCACCGTTGAATAATTACTCTCGTACTCTCGATTATCGAAAAATCCGCAAAATTACGAGCCTTTGGTGATATTCCACGATAGAAAGATAAAAAGATACGACAGGTTACTCGTTCCCGCGGACACTAATACTGTATGGACATGTTCCTCGAAGGCGAGCACGCTTTCAGACCCCATCTGGTTTCCAGGGACGGCTGAAACTTGGCTCCACTTTCCAGATCCCCTCCCATTCTCTTCACGTCATCGTGGAAAACGTTTGATAGTTGGTGATTACATATGCGGTTAAAATACATGCGTGTTAAACGTGCATGAAAAAGTTCGAGGAATATTTCATGTAAGATTTTTATCGGTATTCGTTAAAATATATTCGCTCAAGTTCGTGATTTTATTAAAAAAATTCAGTTAGTCGAATTATTGAATTTTTTTGAGCTGATGATATCTTTGATCTCAAATATTTTTTTAAAATTGGAAAGAAAATATCTTTTTTTTGAAAAAGAAATTGTTACTATTGTTAATTCTCTAATAATCTTGTTATTCTCACTGTTATTATTCGATATTTCTTGATCTCCAATATCTTTTACATTTTTTAAAATTGGAAATATGTTTTTCTTTTCAAAGAAACACCCGTGTCTGAAATATTTTGATTCCAATTTCCAATTTCCAAGTAGGAATTAAAACTTGCAATTGAGGTTTAATTTCAAGAGATCAAATGATGGTGATATTTCTATTTGTAGAAATTGTTTAAGAATATTAGAAATTACACAGGTACCTTCTTTCCTGAGAAGAGACGGTCCTGTCGAAGTCCCCACCAAGCTTGAACGGGAACGGTTTGCTCACGGCATAGGTTCGATACGCACACGTTCGAAGCGGCTATGAGTAAAATCCCGTCGAAGTGTCGGTGACCCACTCGGATGAAACGATAACGGGATCGTCATGCATTCATTCACGAGCGAATTGATCGACAGGTTGGGAGGATCGGCTGGTTTTTAGGTCTTTCAAAGATCGACAAAACAACTCTGTCTACAGATTTTTATCTCCTCTCTCTGGTTTCTTCAAAATTGATTGTATCCTCGTTTTACGTTCCATCAAATAATTTTAATACGTAGTAATATAATGAATTTGATTCTAGTTGTGTATATGTTGATTGAAATTAGAATTTTTTTTAGATTTATTCTAGAATTTTATGAAATTGAATATAATAAATTCCAATTCGATTATATTTATTTTATTAATCGTAATAAAATTCTATTAACTGTTTTCAGGTATCTGTGATTAGATCAAGTTTGCTATGGGTCAAGTTTTAAGTACGAGTGATGTAATAATGCATTCCGTTACACCGATTTTACAGTGAAATCGTGCCTCTTACTTTGTAGACGTGTATTAAGAAATATGGTCGTGCAGTTCTTGATTTTTAAATTACAGATTGTTGTTTCATTTGACATTACTTATAAATTAATAGAAATACATCAATACTATGGAGGAAAACCATGTAGTTAAATCCAAACACGTTTATTTGATGTTTAAAGTTTAATGCCAGAGATATTATTATGCACTCGGCTATGTGAATGTCAAGTGTAGATCAAGGTTTAATAGCTGCTTTTGTCTATCTCTTATTCATAATTTTTCTTTATCTAATAAAATATTGATAATTGATTGTTTTAAAAAATTTTTATATTATATACTTTCACAATAATATTGATTTATATTTCTTTCAATAGAATTATTCCTTCAATTTTGTTCAGTTTTGTTAATTCAAGTTATGTATATCCAATTGAAATATTTTATTTATAAATATAGATTTTAGATATAAATTTTTGTTAATATTAAAGAAAATTAAAAAATAGTAAAATACAAAAGAAAAAAATTGAAAGTTTCATTCAAGAAACTCGTATAATCATATATGATTAGTCTTTTGAAATTTTACAATAAAATATATTTCATTATTGTTACTTCTTTTAAAACTGTATGATTATTTTTATATCGTTATTTCTATAATCTTCTCTCATTGATATTTTTACTTGAAAATTAATAATATAATTTTAGATATAAACTCAATTTTCTTTCAGTAAGTGAAATCTTGTTATGTTTATCTTTAATGCTTTGTTAAGCATAATGAAATACACTTTCTTTCATTACATTTCTTTAATATCATGTATATTTTAATATATAATCTTCCGCATTTCTTTTTCTTCCACCGTAAATGATGTTTATCCTTCCGTTTTTTTATTATCATTATTTGCTCTAATCTTGAAACAGAAAACATAGAATTGATTAATATTTAAAAATCAATATATATCATAATTATTTTTAAATAATATCAAAGAAGCAAAGATATTGTTTGAAAAATTAGATTGTTTTAACTAAAAATAGTTTAGAATTATTGAAACTCAAATAAATAATTTATAAGGATTATCCCTTATTCATTTAATTTCTATAATCCTTGTCCATTAATCATTCATTATTAAAAATAAATCATTTTTAAAAGATTGGTTTTACCTCAAAAACCTCAAAAAAAAAATCATTGAAAATCGTAATAATAAATAATAATATTTTTAATATATAACAATTTTAATTATTTTGATTTAATTATATCATTATATAATTTTTTTAAAAATTAAAATGAATATTTATTTTTTATAATATGATTCTAGAAAATAAAAAAGGAATAAAAAGTAAAATATGAAAGATTATAATAAAAACTTATCTTAAAAAAAAAGAGTTAATTACAGTTTTAACGTTTATCAAACAGAATGATCTAATTATATCTCTGCTGACCCTTTTTCCAATGTCAGGAGCTTTTATTGTTAGTATCTCATCAATCATTCTAATCAGATTCATAAAAATATCGTGACGTCGTGATATGAATACTTCTCTGATAAAAATAGCAAGCATTTAACTGCTTCATCTAAAAATTGATAATTCGAATTAATTATATCAGATAACTACAAGAGATCTTGCGTATAAAAGTATTTTATGATATTCTGGGGAAATAATTAATTTAATATTCATATTCCTAAAGTCTCTATCTAAAATTAAAATGGAAATAAACATTTATTATATTAATTATTATTTTTCTTAAATAGTAATTTCTTTTTCGTATTAATTTTCGTCATTTTAAAAAACAATTTTTATTAATGCTAAATATAATTTGTTTGAAAATATTTAGATTGATCATTTTTTTTAATAATAATAATTATTGTAATGTGAAATCATAAACTATATTTATTTTCGCTTATCTTCGCTTGTCCCATAATCGTTAGAATTTTATTTTTGTCCAGAAAAGTACAGTATCTGCCATCTATAGCCGAAAATTAAAACACAACTGTTAGACTTCAATTCATTTCTAGCTCTTGATAAACATCGTTTTCGTAATTATTTCTTTTCTTACGCATTAAAAATTTCAAAGTATTAAAATAATATTCGTACCAATTTTTCTACGTTTATCAAAATTTCACTAGAAAAGAAATTTTTAAAATTATTAATAAAGAGAATGCACAAAAAGAAAGTTCATATTTTTATAAATGTGATTAAAAATATCGAATCTAAAATAATGATTTCATCACATTAAAGTTTACCACTAGCTATATTATCGATTTTGCATATATATTTGCGTCTTGTTTCCTATAAATATTTCCTATAAATGCTTCAGAGGGCTATTTTAAAATTGAGCATACCTCTAACAAGAATTTTTGAGGTGGATGCAATGCATTCGCGGCACGTATGTATCAGAGAAGCAGCATCGATCGTTATGCAAGAATGGCGCCGATTTGACTCTCTTTATTTAAATTAATTTCCTCGTTTGTTTCGGTATCACCCATTGTATGTTTATGCCTTTCGCCATCTAAAGATAAACCTTCGTTATAAACGTTGCATTCTCTTATCATCGTACGAATACGGATGATGTACGCTTTGCATTCGCAAAGATGATCTCTCACGTTATCGGCGAGCATTAAAAATAGCCTGTAACGATTCAAAACATTTCAATTTGGTCTTTTCATCGATAATTATAATCTTCTTTCAAAGAATCGTGGATGGACGAATTGTGATCTTGTCACAGAGGGGTTCCATACACCCGCAATTATTCTATCTATTGATTTTATGATTCGGTTGTAAACAGAAAAAGAGAAGCAAAAGTCGGTGGTAAATTATAGTTACTCCAATTGTTCGATTTCGTTCTCTTTGATACACATCGTATGTAATAATAAATAATATTGTTTGAAATGTATATATAATTTTGATTTAATACATAAAAAGTTCCTTTTTCGTCTCTTCTTTCAAGAATATCTGGTTCTTTCTTGAATAGTTAATTAATTATCTATGTCAATTCATGTCCTAAATATTAAGTTGTATTTCACACGAATGAATTACAAATTTGTCTTTGTATTAATTTTATGGATTTTCATCAAATAATAATTTCCATTCTTTATGAATGATATTCATAAGTATTAATGTTTTGAAATATATCTTATAGATGTTATACAATTGAAATTTCAATTCGATCAATAAGATGAATAATTACAATTTTTTAATCTGAATCAAAGTCGATCAGAAGGGTTCATAGTACTCTCGATGGCTTAATGATTTTTATATGCACAATTTAATCAATGTAATTACTCTGTTCAACATTCAAGCTGATTTCTTAGAGCATACGGCCGCAATTCGTTGACGGTCTTCGTTGATAGCGCAAGAAAGAAAAACCTTCTTGCGAATGATCATAACACTAACTCCTCTGTCCGACATTTAATTAACTCCGTTTTGCCGTACTCAGAAACGAAATTGTAAACCATCATTATATTTAGTATTAAAAAATTCTTTAAAGAATATCTGCTTTTCTTGGAAATGAATGAAACCTTATAAAAGATTTAATAAAGTAGAAACAAAAACCATATTAATGATACTAAGTAAAAGTTAAGTAAAACTATTAACCATTATAAAAAAATAAATTTATAAAATATTTTGAAGCGTTAATTATTAACAAAATTTAAAAATTGTGTATAGAAATACGTACCATAATATTTAACCTAGTATAATGTTTGTGTCCAGTTAAGTCTCTAGTTAATTGGATAAAAAAGACATCAATTATTGGTCCATCTCGGGGAACGTAATAGTTCATTCACCTCGAGATAATTCGATGAACTCGTAGAGACCTCTATGCAACGACCTGTTTTCTATTGATATTTTTTTTTCTCTTGCATTTTTCTTTTATATTTGAAGATGTAACGAGTCGTGTGAATCGTAATAATAAAAAAAATCATTTCTGTAAAATTTGATATACATATAAATCACAATATCAAAGAAATTAAAGAATAAATATTTATATTTATACAAAGAGAGAATAATATTATTAAAATTGCTAATTAAAATTATTACATACCTGAAAACCGGACCAAAAAAATTAGGATAATTGAAAATAAAATAATTTGCTCATTGTATTATCGTTTCTATCGAATTGCATTACAAGTCCTGACTAGTCCTAATAAGTACATTGTCATTCTCTTATTGAATCCATGTCCTTTGTGTCCTGCATCCTTGAAAGAAGTGTGCGCGGTTAGCACACGCATCGAACGTTTATCGTTGTCGTGCTTGAAATTATTTATCAAAGCGAATGTGCCGTGTTGTATACGAAAAATATATGTACGATGCATTATTTATCGAATACCTGCATACCGATGAAATTCTGCTACCAAATCGTGTTGCTCGAGGATTGTTCCAGATTCTATAACTATTTCTGCATCACACGAGAATTATCTGTAAAATAAAAGATTTATTATATTAATAAGATATTTAATAAGATCTAGACTTAATTATACCTTTATCTTAATGTAATGGATTAAATCATCATCGATAGTAAATCATCCTCTTTAATCCTCTTATTATAATCCTCTGAAATGTTCGATTTTATATTTAAAAATTTCTTCATTATTATTATGTAATATTTTATAAATTATATAATATTTTATATTCAGGAAAAATTTCAATTTATGTTCATCGTACAATAAAATAAATATTCATTTTTCAATAATTTTTATTTCATACTTTAAATTATATACTCTCTTACATACCTATTATTATTATTATATTTCTATGCATGTTTTTATTATCCACGTATTTCATTATTGTTTCTTACCTTAATTCGAAGTTTGCATTCATTTATTCCAAAGATATCCCAAACGAAGTTGAATGTCTTACAATGGAGGAAGTTCATCGTCATTAACAGTGTGTCTCGAAGGTATGGCGCCAAATAGACGCCGACTTTAAAATACGGCGCATGCGTACTGGCAAGGGTTCATCGATTGTAAACAAAACCGGAGGCGACCGCGTGGTTTCGATCAGTGTGGCGACGACTCTCGCGATCGACGGAAGTGGAGGAGTTGTTTTTTTTCTTCACTTTTTCCATATATTCGATTGGAGGAAATCGCAAGTTCGCACCGTTAATTCTCCATCGATATCTTCTCCTGAAAAGAGAAGAGAACGAGAAGAACGTGTAGAGCTGTTGAAACAAAGACGATTTCACTCACGGGATTAGGTGATCGAAGTTTTGGAAAGAAATTGAAAAGCACAATTTCATCGACAGTCGATCAAATTAGTTTGCTTACAATATTCAATTAACAGGAAACAAATTGAATGCGCAAAGATTGTTTTCTTACCGTTCAAACGAGTGAGAAGGAGTGTTCAACAGGCGATTTGAGGAAACCATCTTCGAGGTTCCATTCTGTTCTTTCGTTTTCTTCACTGAAAAAGACCTTTGATGTAATTCAAGGCTTGAAGGGCTCACCAAGGAATAACTGATCAACGCGTAGCAACAAGTTTCACTGAGATTTATTTCGATCTTGGTACGCTCATTCAATGAATACGAGCTGTTGGACCGTTGCGCTGGTTGTGGCCCGGTGCACATGCAGTCTGGCTTGAATAAGGGCTCCATAAGTGCAGGTAGTCTTACAAAAGGGTCCAAGTACAACGTTGTCACGTTTCTCGAGAAACTCGAGGCAGTGGCCTGAATAACAGCAACAGCGCCTGTTGAAGAGCAAGAGGGCGATAATAGTGTACCAAAGATACATGATAACGTGTATCGATACACGAGCCGAAGATCAACGACGAGTCACTCTGAAAAAAATTGTCGTCGCGAAATGATGTTTTAGCAGGAAAGAGTTTCGAGCCTATCGTTTCCTCTATTTCAACTCCTACTTTTGCAGAGAGGAAACGAAAAGGATAGGGGAACGGGGAGAAATTCGACGATTGCTCGAAATCAACGACTGTGGGCCACGAGAGTGATTCATAATAAACAATGAAGTCTCTGAAGAATCGTTGCATCGTCCAACATCGTGCTTTAGAGATTTCCGCTTGAGAACGAAACAATTCGAGGATATTGGACATTGTTTGGAGATTCATAGATTGGATAAGATACACACGCGTGAAATATCGATCGATTATTGCGTAAAGGAGAAACGAGAGTCGTCAGAAAATGTCGCTCACCTCCACGGAGATTTGGAACGAAACCTTGCCGATGATTAATTCGACGCGGATCGCTCCCCTTTTAATATCTCACCCTGTACTGATGTCAAAGAGACACGTGACTTTCGCCGCTCAGGTGGTGCTTACACTTGTGTACATAACCGGTGTGATTGGCAACATATCTGCTCTAGTCATTCTCTTTCATCGTGATAAGGTAATTAAAAAAAAAAGAATTTGTTACATGATGTTACTTATTTAAAAAATGAATGAAAAAATAACGATCGATTAATCGTATTTATATATCGATAATGATTCATTCTATGTATTAGTAGTAGAAAAGAGAAAAGTTATTTATATTATACTATTATCGGAATGTATATAAAGCGTGAAATTTAATCGATAGTAATCATAGTGAATAATACTTATCTGTATACAGATAAATATTTGTTTTCTGTAAAAACAGAATTAATTATCGATGATTAATAGATATATATCAGTCGGATATAATAAAGAAATTTAACACATGATAAATTATTTAAAGAAAATAAGTCCAATATGCCAAAGTAATAAAAAGATGAAAACAATTCTCGAAAACGAATAGTAACTAATACGATAATAGTCATTATGTAATTGAAATAAATTGTTTCAGAGAAGAAATCGAAAACACTTGTTGATGTTACGTTGCCTGGCGATCAACGATCTCGTCGCGTTATTAGGGATGCTGGTGCAAATGTATATCACGATCTATGTGGGCAGCGTGATATCCACTCGAGGATTTTGTTCTCTTCGCGTGGTGTGGAGGCTTTTCGGTTTATTCAGTGGTTGTGTCGCCATCGTGATGGCAGCTGAAAGGTGGCTAGCCTTGACTAGACCCTTCGTTTATCAGAAGGTAAGTCAAGATCCTCGATAAACCTTTATGAACGAAGGACCAACATTAGTTTTGGTATTTACAACGGCTTATCACCAGATTTTTCTTTTCATTTTATGTTTCTTTTTTTTTTTTTTTCCTCCCCATCCTTGTATCTCATCTAACGTTTTCATATTATCTCGAACTAAATCCCTGTGAGTAATGGTTTTAAATGAGTGGTTAAAATAATATTATTTGAGAATAATAATATATGCATACCAGAAAGTGTTGAATTAAATTTTTATACCGAAAAAGGTTTTGTTTTTCTCAACTGGCCATTGATATTCATGATAGCTTATTCTCGCATCGAACCTGAATGGGAATGTGGCGGCAAATATTTTTTGCGAGCGAGAGGCAAATAATACGAGATATAAATTAAAGTTTCAATTCATTTTTTTAAACAATCGCTGATTTAATTGTTAAAAATTGACGAATATGTTGCGAAAATTTAACTCGAAAATTAATAACAGTTAAATTTCATACTTTCGCGAATCCTTTGCACAATTTGATGATTGAAACATCATACAAATTTAAAATTAATGTTAGATATTTCGATATTCTTGATACATATTAGATTTTATTTAAATAAGAAATTTTATTTGTCATGTCAGAGATAAACAGGAGAAAAACGTCATGGAAACATAGCCGAAACTAGCATCACAGTTTTTATCTATGCGTGATAAGATTCACATAGACATATACATCTATTTGGTATGGACTTGACCTATTTTTTCAATAAACAATATTAATTGGAATTAGTACGAATTTAATTGGATTAATTCTTTATTCATATTGTTATATTATACGTGCAGTTATTAACAAGAATCATAATCGTCAAACTTTTTAAGCCTGTCTCCATTGCAACAATATTCCAGAAGAAAAATTCATCAATCTTGCATCATAAATTAGAAGTAAATTTCCAATTATTTAACTACTTTTACAATTACTTCTTTGTATATTTAATACGTCACACTATGATTAAAAAATTCATTCATAAGGTTCTGAACATTAACACTGAAAGATCCTTCATTGAGGATATGAATCACGAAACACTTGAGCGCATTTCTTTCATAGAATATAAGCAATCAAGCATATTATTAGAAAATAATTAAAAAAAATAATACAAAGTGTCTTCTTATTTGCAACCAACGAATTAATCGAATTAATCTTTTTTTATCTCAAAAACAGTAAACAGTGCTTGGCTAACGGAATCATAGAGTAATCTTCCGTATTAAAATTCTTGAGAATCCGGAGATATATCATCTATGGTATTGATATAGACACTACGAATATTAACTCTGTCACTTCGATGTAGCCAATGATCCGTTTGAGTCAATCTACCGCCATTTAAAACGCAGCGGAAACAATTATTTAAACCGACTGCGAAGCAAGTGCTTCTCTAATGCAGTTGGACTACCGAAATGTATATCCTGTTTGTTCTTTTAATCATCGTTCCATGTGTCTATTTACAATTCGAACAAATTTAATACTTGTAACGATCTTTGAATCTTTCGTTTCAAAATATTTAAATTATTTTTAGCGATTAATATAAATTTTGCAATTTTCTCCCGTACATTCGATAATTTAAATATTGCAGATAAGAAGTTTGATTAAATGGGATCATAGGTTATAATAACAGACGATACGAATGCCAAATTTCCCTCATATAGTGGTAATCAGCTTGACAACTTTCCAAAGTTCTTAAATTATTTTCGAGAAGAAGAGACAAGCGCGTGATCACGAGCAGCTAATTATTTCATGGTTGATTAGGAAAAAATTGATTTCCATGTTGATACTGTAATTGTAGCTGTAGTCTTGGGAATAAGACACGTGAGTTTTTATCGTCTTTGAATACAATTGTACTGGTTGCGTCGCGATGAAAAATTCGTGACCCATATTGTGACCCAAATATGGACACGCGTCGTGCCTATACCGTTTTTATCGTCATCATCAATCATCTATACTTTGTTCATTCAATATTTCATTATTTAAATAATATATTCAATCTTTATTTCGATATATTTTCTTAAAAACTTGAAAATAATGCGATAATATATTTATGCAATTCGTGCAGAAAATAATATGAAAGAAAAGATCGTGTATTTAGTTAGATTTAGCAAGTTTTTGGAATTACTCAACACGTATCTTAATTCTTGGCAGATGGAGAAGATTCAGGGTCAGTGAAATTAATGTAAACCATATTTCTGCATCGAATGGTCATTCACTTCTTCTTTTTCTTACGATATGTGTATCCACGCACGTAGTATCTTGTAAAATCATACCAAAATTTGAAAGAACATCTTCAATAATAATAATAATAAATAAATAAATAGAATTGAAAGTAGCTTCATAAATTATCATACTCTTACCTTTATCCTTATTAAATCATGAGCCACATTGTAGATATACAGTCACATTGTAATTGTCAATTGAAATAATTTTCATAAGTTGCAACCACTTATTCATACTTGTGTGTAAAGTTCCACGCTTATAACTCACAATTAATTTACTTCACTAAATAAATATGAATACAAATTTCCTTCATCCAATCAATATTTTTCCATGTACTCTTGATTCCTTGTTTTCACTTAAAAAAAAAAAAAAGTATGAGAACATGTTCACAACGAAACTTCATTCACTTCATTCACCCATACCGTTACATCCTTTCCAACCGTAAAAATAAACCACAATCAGTCGTTCAATTCAAAGAAGATTAAAAGGAGAACTAGGAAATCCACTTCTCTTGTTAGCATCTACCCCAAGGGGACACTTCTAGTAGTACCCTATAAATTTGTAACACGATAGATTTTACCTTTCGAAACCCGATGGAGCGATTTCAAGGATATAGAGATACGAAACGATGATTATAAAGTCGACGAACCATGGATTAGTAACGTTCGAATGCACCTGGATCGGCTCTCCTCTCTATACCAAATATAGCTTGGAAATCTCGACGACATTTTAACGATACTTCGGCTTTAAGTTTGATAAAAATGTAGAAGAGTGAAAATGGCCAGGCTTCCAGCCAAAGTAAACTGGATCGACGATTGGGCAATGCGTCAAATTATCTTTCGATGATTTTATGCGAATCTCTGTCTTCGAAAATGAGAGTGTTAACGAGCTCGTTGAATTATGTTCAAGGCGGATACAGAATGTACAGAATCGACGAATAATTTACAATGTACATTTTCGCGAGGAATTAATATTTCGTTTCTTCCTCCTAATTTCTAATTTTGAACGAAAAGAGGTTAAAGAATTGATTCACACCTAATCCATAAAATATATTACATAAGATATTTGAAATTCCTTACAAATTTTTGCGTTCTTTATAAACCAATGAAATGAGATTTAAAAAGTCTGAATTATGACGTCTTAAAATTTTTTTTGGACTATCTTAGGGCTATTTTTAGCAGCCAATTAATATGAGAAGACGTGTCCTTGATACTTTAAGCGTGGGAGAGGAGAAAATTGTGAGGTTAATGTAATCTTATAGAAAGTTGTATGTCTGAATGATTTGTTAAAATAATTTTGTGAATAACAATATATATATTATAATATATTATATATTATATTATATATTATAATTAAAAGTTAATATATATTGTTAAGTTGTATATATAATATGTATATATAATAGTGTTGTGTAACGTCATAGACTTATCTTTACTTTTGATAATCATAATTAATTGTTAATAATATATAGATATTATTTGATATTAATATCTTTCATGTAGGAAAATTCATATATTTTTTTATATCATATCAATTAAAAAAAAAATTCAATCATAATTTCTTTTTAATTTTGTGACAGAATAACAATGTTTGAGCGATAAAATGTTACGCATCATGTTTGTTATTTATTATTGAACATGTTTATCCTGGTTATCTTTATCTAGCATAACATCTTTTCTTTCTAAAGGGAATTTATGATTATGATTCGTGAGATTTTCGCTTGTATTGAAATAAAGTATGTAGTCAAGTGTCGACATTCTCATACAAAGGGGAAACACAGCTGTGAAAATTCGTTTCCTGTTGTTAACTAGGTAAATAAACGATGTTTTTGCTCGTCTTCTCTCTGTTAGCTTCATCAAAAGAAAGAAATTATTTTACATTTTTTTGATTTTAATTAAAAAGAAGAAAGAAGATGAAGAATTATTTAACTTTTCATTTTGATTCTTTTATATCATTCACAGTCACAATATTAAATTATAATCTCAATTTCTTATTAAATATTTATTATTTTTAAAAAATATTGATAAATAGAGGTAATAAATATTCATATCTTGTATATAGAGGAAAAAAAAAATCTCCAAACATTTCATTATCATCGAAGTTGCATCATCGAAGAAAGAAATTATTCAATCCTCATCTTCATATATTTCAAGCTTAATATTTGTAATACTTATCCAACTTCCCGATTTCAGTTCCTCTTCAACAATATTTTCTTTGATAGAAAAACCAAATTAGACACTTGTTGATCCATCTATCTAATTCAAAGTTTTTAAATTTCTTCTTGTTAAAAACCTCATGTTATTAATTCTAAAATATCCGAGATATTTCCATTAAAAATTCACTTATTCTGCAAATATTAAAATAATATTAGCTAAACAAACAATTTATCCTATAGTCTTGAAATTGAAAATTTTTTCTCGATAAAAGTGACAGATAAAAGTGACAGAAGTAAGAGTATAATAAAGAGAATACGATGCTTGTACAATTACAGTGTTTCTTTTCTTCTTTGTTTTGTCTACGTGTCAAACATGTTCAGTTTCTCCTGTGAATAGATCTTGTCCTCCCCTGAAAGCACTTAACCACCTCCGCAAAAGAATAACAAAAAATCCTGAGTGGAAGGTTTCATCCCTTCATTTCTCGAGAAACACATTTATCAGGTTTGTGAGGGGTGATATTCTTTGCTTCATACGTGGATATAAAGATATATGATATTATACGATAAATAAATCAACCTGTTAATAATCTTTGATATGAAAAATAGCGGAGAATGTAAAAAATATGTATCATTTCTATGAATATATTTGAATACACTGTAGTCTTCTTATTTATAGTAGCTTATTTATTTACTTCTTCTTTTTAATTGGATTTCGTTATTTCACGTATTTGAGATGAGTGAGAAGAATTATATCACAGCATGAAATAAGCATCAAGCACTAAAGAAAATTTACAGCATTCCAAATCAGTCAAATAAAATTGGATGTACAAGAATGATTCTACTCGATGAAAGAATTTTGGAATCAATTCCAATAAAAATACCTTAGTAATATATTTATGTAAAATTTTCAAATAACTATACATTACGTTGTTTGGCAAATACAAAGAAGCAAAGAAGATCAATTCAATACCAAATAAAAATCGAGTATTTCATATATTCTTTGTGTTATAATAAAAAATCAGAGGATTAAAAAAATTCTAGAAATCATAAATGAATTTTATGGTTTAAAATTTAAAGAAAATATTATATTTTCCTAAACGGAAGATTATATCTCTTTAAGATTTTTTCTGTTTGTTCTATTCTATTATTACAAACCAAATATTTATATCAATCTATTATTATGTCAAAACAAACTTCTTCCAAAGATGTTCTTCGTCGGAACATAAATCTCAAAAGTAATATATTCACCAGATAACAAATGACGTGATAATTTGCACTAATTTTTAAGTTTGACTTAACGATATAGAATTTCGTTCTGCAAATAACGAGTCGTGCTTTGTTTGGTCTTCGAAGATTACCCATTCGATGATGAAACTTTTCAATGATAACAATTTTTCAATGTAAACAATGATATCATGGTGATTCCTTTTTCCGCATTTTTCTTATACCCAAGATATCTAAAATAAGATTTAAGATAGTCAACAACGTTTCAGATCAATGATCCTAGAAGTGACGCAAATTAGAAGTTCATCTATTTTGAGATGCACGAGTCTGGGATAAAAACAAAAATATGTATAAAGTTTGATCGCCATTCATAAATTTTTGCCTGGTTTTTGATCTTACACCGGATGGCTCTCTGTATTCAATTGCTCATTATAACAATCGTTGGCGGTCCATTAAAATCGAATCGATATTCTTTGTCTGTTTTTCGCCACGCGTCATCATCAAAGTTCATTGACTTTGCGTTGAGCAATGATCGATGAGATTCGTGTGTCGAAAATAAACACGTGGCTCGGTGTCTAATCAAAAGTATTATTTATTTCTATTTGTGTAATTTGCAGCTGTTTCTTTCAATCAAAAAATTGGTGCGCTGATTAGAAGTGGAAAGTGTGTATCTTTACGAGATAAATTTATACGTTTGTTCTTTTAACTGGTAATTGTATATTTATTAATTTGATATGATTAACGTTGTTACGTTGTTGTTTTTTTTATCTTGTTTTCTATTCTTTCACTTGCAAATTAATATAACAAAGGAGAATTAGATTCTGAAACATCTATCTCTTGAAAAATACAATCAATAGTAAATGGTAGAGAAAATGTATTGACTTAGTCTTCTTCCATCCCTCATTTAGCTCAATTTAATTCGTCCCTCGACGTCAAATTGACACAATAATGAAAAAAAAAAAAAAATCAATAGAAAAGATAAGTAAATTCAAACTTCTTCATTGATTAATAAAAATATTAAATTTCTCTCTATTCGAGAATAAAACACAAATTGCATTATTCCTAAATAAAAGATCAATCTGAAGATTAATTTTATTTCAATATATCAAATTGACACGAATAGAATAATGTTTAATTGCTATTCACTGAAGATTCTAATTAATTTATTTCTCACATTGGGAATAAAATATTATTTCCCAATTGTTGTGCTACTCAATCTGTGACACCCATGTGTGTTCTCCAGCAGGTGACGTACCCAATGATTGTACGTTGCATGCTGGTGCTCTGGTTGGTCGCTCTGGCATTGACAAGTATGCCAATGATGGGTTTTGGCGTGTATTACAAAGGTGAACGATGCGTACGGTACAGAGAAGCCACCGAGCCAGCTGACATCGCCTACGCATATGTTTGGTTCGTTTTCGGTGAGTATAGAACATTATTGCGATCGATAAATCCTTGAACGTGTCTCGACTACCGTATCGCAATTTAAACGCGGTCAAACCTTGATTATTGGAAGCTTTTTCCCTTGAACCTTCAATCATCAACCGTTTCACAAGGAAATTAAAAAAAGATTTATACCTTGTAATGATAATTTTGTGTACAACTTGTGTACAAAAATTAGTTTCGAAACTTTATTATATTCAGTTATATTATATTGATTTTCCTTTTTCCTTTTTAAATTTTTACTAAAGGTATTTTTAATAAAAGTATTTTATAATTTGACGAAACGTGAAAATTGATTGATTTATCTTGTAAATATTAATGGTTCTTAGGTACGGGCCTCTGCCTGTCGATAGTTTGGTGCAATCTGGCCGTTTCCAGGGCGCTTAGCAGGCTAAGTCGCAAAGCTGGCGTCCTCAGGCGAGTAACGAGATCCTCCTCGAGGGCGAAACCACTTTTGACAGTGACGGGGCCAGCGCCGGAAATCGTCACCACCGCCGAGGAAAGGGCATTCGCAAGATTGATGGCCGTGTTATCGATATCTTTCGTCGTATGCTGGATGCCGCAAATGGTAAGCGATCGATCGATGGAAGTAATTGATTGAATTAATTCCTCCCAGCCGGAACACCATCGCCAATTAAACGACGCTCGCGTCTTTTTGGCAAGCTAATTAGAATTCGTGAAATGCGCCACTTCCAATCCATCCGCTTTCGAATAGTTTGGATAAATACGTTCGTCCGTTAGAGAAATCTTATTATTTATTGTATTCTTTTAGTAGAAAAAGTAATTTAAACGTTTGGCTAAATTAAAAATTTTCTTGAAAGAAAGATCGAGAAAGATTGGTATTTTATAATTCTATATTTCAATTTATCAATTGTTACGATTGACAAATTCTTTCAATACGATTGTTTAGTTATCTAAATAAAAGTGTGATTTTATATTTTCATAATTAACGACACATTAATAACATTTCGAGAAGGAAGTGTCTATGAAGGAGTTTCCGGTTCTTTTATGGAAGCAATAGCGTTTACGTGACGCGATTGCTAGAGATTTATTTGATGATAGCATTTGCTCCTATGTCGTCGAAACATCGATAAAATTTGCCATCATATCCGTCGTGACGAGATTTTAAAAGTGAATCGATATTTTTTATTCCACACCATGTATCGTCCTTAAAGTGCCCATTTAATAATTCGTGATCGAGCGATATTTAATTCAATTTCAACCCTTCTAATGCGATTAATATGTATAACGTTAATTGATGTTAATTACTTCCTTGGATGAGGGAAATAAAAGGAACCGTCATGCTAATGTGGTTAAATATATCGATGGATCAGAATAGAATCTTTATTTAGCTTTGATTAAAGAAAGCATATATTTAAATATTTTAATAGTGAAGAGACGTATAAAACACCGTTAGAACGTACCTCCTTCTATAATATTAAGATCATTTTAAAAAATGAAAATAATCTTCAGGATATTTACAGAAATATTTTTTTGTATTATTCTCTTTTCAAAATTCTCCAGATATATATATATATTTTTTTTATAAAATAATATCAACTCCAAGATTTTTCAATAGAAAATTTGTAAAAAAAATCAAAAAATTTTAAGTTTTCTTCAACTGAATTCTTTCCAAGTTCAAATTCTGGATAATTGTACAAGAAAATTGAATTACATTATTCAAATAGTATTTAATGAAGCATTGAAGAAGCTATAAGATTCGCAAATCGAGGATATTTCGTGTAATTCCGAAGGGATCATTATCATTGCTTCAAGCTCCCGCATTCCTGAATTTTTAATTCGAAGTAATCACGATGTATGTATCCTGCCGGCAAGAATACAATCGCCTCGAACAATGCACTCGGTGGTACGGCGGTTGCATACTCACGAGCATTCCCCCATTTCCATCTCCTTATCCGCTCAGCATCTTATTCCAAAGTGTTTTCCTCGCGCGACGTGTAAATTTCCCCCGATTTCTACGTTCCTACAAATCGAGTCGCGCGGTTCACGTTCGCGTTCCTCCTCTGAACTTTTGCAACTCGGGTTATTCTTCCCGTTCCTCGAGCAAGCGTACGAACGACGGAAAATAATGTAACGATTAGCTCGCGCAAAATTGCGAACGTGACGCACTTCCGGCGCCCAGGACGAAGGTTAAACGCGATTGATTTAGTTTGGAATATCGTCACGTACGATCGATAATGGTTTTGCAGAACAGAACAGGATGTGGAAAGATTTCGAGAAATGTCGAATGAAAATTTTCCATCGCGTTCTTTCATCGGCGACAGTGTATTTCTGTTGTTGACCTTTATCGCGTGGGTTTGATGTTGATACTATCCGTGACCGTGACACTTTTCATTCTACGTCATTTTTAGCGATGTTACTTAATTGTAAGGCTTGATTTCGAAATTTTTTCTCGATTTCGTAATTCGATTAAGAATTTTATTAATTAAAACGAATCACAAAGATATATATATCTATATATAAGATATATAGATTATAAGATAATTGTCCTTATTTGTCGATTTAATAACACTCCTGGTATTTCATTATTTTTCATTAGAATAATTTTTTTTAAGATTGAAATAATTTGAATTCTTTTGGAAAAATTGCAATTGAAAATTTCATCGAAATCGATGGATGCAAAAACAAACGATGATCAAAACGTGTAAAAAACGTGTAAAATTATCTCGTGCAATACGAGATTTGTAACTTTTGACAGCAACTATCAATTGCTAGATCTATTATATTTTGTAATGGTGTTGCATCGGCTATCACGAAATAAAATCACTAGTGGCGCATTTATATTCCCCACAAAAACCCAGTAGAATTGCAAATCTGTTAGAATCAAGTGACAACAATAGAAAGGCATTGGTTAACAAAAATTATCGCTGCTTTGTTTCGACAGATTTCCATTCCATTGGCACAATTCGCGATGCAGTTGGCAGAGAAGGCGATACTCGCACGAAAATTGATTCGTATATTTCACCTGGCCGCCGACGTGCTCCTTTGCATTCACTTCACCCTGGATCCGTACATTTACGTGTTGCTAAGGATGCCACGGCCGAGATTCCGCCTTCTCAAACCCCTGTGCAAGATCTGTTGGCCAGCAAGAAGCCGATCGAGCTCGTTCAATGGTGAGTCTGGTCAATCCGAAACCCAACTTTCGTATTTAGAGGAGATGGGAACAATTAGTCACGCAAGTGGGACCAATCGCGTAGAAATATGAGATTAATCATGCGCAATATTTATTTCCTTTCAATATTATACGGTGTTAATTAACAATATATTAGCTTTATATAATATTTAATATTGTGTTAATAATAATAATACTACGTTAATTTTGTTAATATGTTAATTAGCTAATTATTGTCTTAACATTATTTTCATATTGAAATAAACAGAAGATGCTACTCGTCGCAATTGCGTGACTTATTCTGCATTCTACAATCGAACCTTTCCAATTAACCATTGTCTTAATTTCGAAAGATCGAACAACTAAAAAAAAAAAAAGTGAAGGATGGTTGCTCTATTTACTTCTGGTTTCCAAAGTGTAACATAACTTCTAAGTGTATTCATCCGAGGAATCACGTATTATACGATTGTCTAATGGCACGTGCAACGAGGAAATGAAAAAGTCAATACAGTAAAGATGCATAAAGGGAAGGATTATTTCATCTCTTGATGATTCCTTCGTTGTTTAGCTACAATCAAGGGACTTTTACACGAGACTTTGAATTGAAAATTGAATCGAATCCTTAAAGAATTCATCATTCGTTGAATCTTCACGTAACACATCATTCCTTAATCATTTTGTACTCTATCGTGACTTATAATATCCTCTCTATCGTAATCAATATTGCACTCGATATCCATTCCTTCATCTTCTAAACAATGTGATCTATTATAATCTATTTCTCTAATCTTATCATCCTTGATTCGTTATAATTCATCCTCTCCTTTGCCAAAAGAAATTGAAAGAATAATTTTAATCTTAATCTTTCAAGATTCTCATCTAACGAATAATCTGAAACTTGTAATGCAATTATCACCGATCAGTTTCTCCATAGATTAACAACTTTTGGCGTGGAGTGGTATTATTCCTCTTATCAGATCTTAGATTCGATGTTCATGATTCCATCACCGATTGAAATGGACTCTCTAACACCTGACAGGTACCACAGACCACCAGGGCAGCAGTGGTGATCCGTCGACCCCGATCACCGAGGCACCCTCAACACCCGTCAGCGAGGAACACGATCCTCCTTTAGTGGCGGTGTCGGTCTGAGACAGGCTTCAGCGAATGATCTTCCTGAAACGGCTCAAGAGTCACGATGGTAGCCAGGTTTGAGCTGCACACTCTTCGAGAACGTTGGAAGATCTTCGCTCGGTATACACGTACGATTAAACGAAATTCGATCGAGCCGAAAATTATTTACTCAAGGCACAGCAAAAATATCGAAATTATCGCGAAATTTTAAGATTTCTTGTTTTGGCTAATGATCAGAAGAGTATTTGATCCTTCACTTTATTCTTCTTCTTTTATTGTTGTTATTATTATTATTATTATTATTATTAATACTCTTTCGTATCCTTGGATCCATTTTATTCATTTGGAAAAATGTAAAATTCTTTTTTTTTTTTAAAACGAGACAAGATATATTCAAATGTGAAATTTTTTATCTCGAATGAATCCAAGGATACTAATTATTGTTCAAGTATCTCAGTGGAATGGTTTCCTCCGAGGAATTTTCAAGATTATGCAGTGAATCCTTGAGGAACAAATCAGGTGCGTTGAGATTGATACCTCGCTGATTTTTCGTGTACAATTCACGTGTTCGAATGTTCTTGTTTCTTTTCTTCAGTTTCCATGTCACTGTATATGATCCATTGTACAGATCATTTTATCCGTTGTAATTTCATGTATCTTAATATTCTTCTTATTAATTGACTTTAAAAAAAAAAGAAAAAAGAAAAAGTATCACGTATCATACTTTATATTGAAAGTATTGCACAAAATTGCACAAAATTTGTAAAAGATACATATATATATCAAGTATCATATATCGAAATTGATATTTATTATCGAATTCTTATTTTGTTTTTTTTTGTTACTGAATTGTATTAAGAAAGTAAGAGCAAACAGCATTCCAAAAAATTATCATCGCAATGTGTGATGCGTGTGTCGTATTTATCATTTGTTAATTTTGTAAAAATCCATCAAGATTCTATACAAAATACCCGATTCTAGTAAAATACAGAAGACTCTACTCGTTTGCAGTTTGCAAGTGAGAGTGAGTGTCGTCTTTTTTTTAACCGGGTATTTTGAAAAAAGAAATTGTAAAAATCGACTTAAAATTTTCTTCTTACATAAGAGTATATTCATAATTAAAAATAATATCAATTAAGTTTTAAGAAGTATATTTTGTGTATTAAGAAGTATATTTTAAGTAAATCTATATCAACGAAAAATCATCAATAATGCAAGTATCGACACACATTTCTATCACAGTTGAATAAATAATGTCTAGTCAATAAAATAATGCAAGCGTGCAGTAATTTACGAATTATAAAAGAGCAAAGAATGAACATTTACCAAAGTATTAAATATTAAAGGCATATTTTTACCGTACAATGTAATTCCGTAAATAGAATTTAAGAAAGAAGAGCATTATATATATCTTTTTCTTTTCTATAAAGATATACACTGATAAAAGTACTTATGTATACAAATAGATTAATCAACAATCTTGTGATTAACATGACGTTACCATGAATTCTTACTGACTTTATCACTACAGCCAGTGTAACTCATAAATATCTTATCATTTTCTATTGTATCGATGTAATATTATTAATAAATTTTAATCATTTTTTTTTTAAATACATATTCTAATATTCAAATTCAAATTTTTCATTTAAATAACGTGACGGATTCTGCTTTTATTTTTCTGTCAATATTCAATTCTTATAAATAATCCATCTAAAATGATTTCTAAAATATTGTACATTAGTAACAAACACGATTTTATTCGATTCTATTCGATTCGTTCGTAGAAAGAAACAAATTAAAGTGAGTGTGTTCAAACGTTAAAAAGGATGCACAGAAGAGAACGAAATAAGAATGGAAAGGAAGGAAGTACATATAATACAAATATATTTCATACGTAATTACGTATTCTCTTGCTTCTAGACACTTAACAACAATTAATCAATAACTTACGGGACGCGATCGTTGCTGAATACATGACACCTTTTATGTTTAGTTGTATTGCACACTAGAAATATACCACAGATTCATTCGTACACAGTATCAATCGGTGATACGTCTGGCGTACTTTCACGTATACCTTAAGTATCTATACAATAAATAATAATTCGACTTTTTCTTTTTTTTTCATTCCACTCGTATCCCATTTTACTCAATGATCTATAATATATCTTTGTTCAATTCCACACTCACAAAATACACAAATCGAAATTTCATCATTTGTATCATTCCTCGATTATGTTAACGACGAAACAATTGTCCTTTTCTCTCAATACAGGCATAATATATCACCAAAAAATCGTCCATTCCTTCGATGCACTCTTTTCTTCTAATGAAACGATCATCATTTCATACGATTCATCATCCCATCCAAGCACACGTGAATCACTGATACTTAAGAAACGATATGACACCGAACATTGTCTCACGAGAAAATTGATTCTCACGAAAAAATTGATTCTCACGAGGCGAACGCAAGGTCGAAGGCAAATATATCTCTCTTTTCTCAATTCTCAATTCCCGTTCATTCACGAGTTCAAACGCGCGAAAACACGTATATACGCCTCTCTACGATAATAGAAATCACACTGATAAACAAAATATAAGCCCCCGCACGTGATCAACGATTTTCCACTAGCAATAGATTTTACCTTGTTTCGAATAGGCTTGCGAACAATGATTTATCACACGTACAGGTATGTCGACATTAATTATGTACACATCGAAAAGGTGTCTTTGTCTCTCTATGATGATCGTAGAACGAATCTTGTGATCGTTTTTGTTTTTTTTTTTCGAGCCGTCGAGAGAGAAGTCGAATTCTTGATTGAATCTTTTTCGGCGGAATATCGATGTTTGATCAAGATGTGATGAATATTTGTACGATTAGAATTGAAGAGTGGATATGAAAAAGGCTATATGCATTGGAAATTAAAAATCTTATTTATCGAAAAGATTTCAAAATTTTTGTCTTAAGTGTAAGTATAGTATTGTTAATTGAAGAAAGGAATTTTATCATGATGTTTAAAGCCTTTTTCATTTCCAATCTTCAAGCCTCGAATTCATTAAAGTAATTCGAATCAGTCTTGAAGCATTTGAATCGTTCGTTCGGCTCTTCCATTAAAAAACGACAACAGACCTTGGAGACATTTCAACAAACTTTTATATTTTTTTTATGTTTTTTTTTCATGCTTTTTTTTCTTTTTGCATATATATTTAGACAACACATCCATACGATTCTCTTTCAATTTTCATGATCGAAGGATGACAAATTCATTTATTACAATATCTTTTACAATCAACAAACAGCTTCGTAATAATCCCCCAAAGTATACGTACCCTAAAACACCTAACTCCTTGGCTCCGTGAGAGATCTAAAGTTGGTAAAATGAATGGAAGAAGATTCGTGAATCGACATTCAAAAAGTAATATCCGAAGTTGTAAAATGTCCTCGGTTTTTCAAACGAATCATCGTATTAAAAGTGCAAAATTTGAAAAATTTGCGATTCTTTCTTAGTTTATCAAGGAACCGATCGACGTGCGAATGCGAATAATTCTCGTGCGGAAATAATCAATTTCGAAAAATCAATAAGGGCGAAAGTGCGCAAATCGAAAGATACGATTAAATATCATAAAAATCAAGATCTCTATCGTGGAACGCAACACTTGGTCTTGCGTAAGACTATGTCAAGTATTTCGATATCAATTAATTATTGTCAAATACACTGTATGTTTAATTACGTATGATCGATACATCCTCAAATCGTTCAAACTCGTAAAAAAGTCAGATCATTACTCTAATTGTAAATTGAAGCGAATAAAACGCGCGGGAGGTGTATAAATAGCTTAATAACTATCGAGAAGTACCGTGAAGGTACTGCAGGGGAAACTATGCGAATTGGCCTCTCGAATTTTGTACCATTTAATACATATATAGACGAACAAAACAATTTTTCCTCGAGTATAACTGATTATCGCGACGAAGAATTTTTTGAAGAATTCTTTTTTATTCAAATTGCGATTTATACTCTAATCTCTCTTATGCTTTTAATAATTCTTTTCTTTTTTTTTCTTTTTTTTTCTTTTTTTTACTTTCAATAACATCTTCGCCCAAATAAAAAAATATCTATTTTTTAGGAAGGACGAAAAATTTTATCGAATACAAATTTCAATTTCGTCTCCCTTTTAACAATTGAACATTCATTCGATCGTTCCTAATCTCTCCCTTATCTGGCCATATAAATTGTAATTCCTTCGACTAACAATAACAACAATATTATCACATTCCAATCCAAAATAAATTGATTCGTGACCTAGGTTAAATATTTATCCAGTCTGAGCTGCGAAGAAAGAAAAAATTTTCACTAGAATTCCATTAGCGATTAAACATGGAACACATTCTCTTACGATCGGTGAATAATTAATAAAATGTGTTATGTTATTGCGCGTCTACTACTTGTCGAGCGCGAGGCGTCGATCGATGGACAATGATAAATTCGTTTTGGCACTTTTAACTCGATTAGCTCCCTTCTAACGTTTTATGATATTTTTAGGCCAATAGTCACGTAGTATAAGCTCGATTCAACGCTCTTCCAGGTATCGTAATCCATTTCGTTTCAATGTTTAATTCCAAAGTGTAATATTATACATTTGACGCAACAGGGATATACACTCGCGAGCGAATCAATACGCGTGTATACGATCACATACGATTCATCCGTATACCCTTCTTCTTTATTGAACATCGAAGTATATCGACACGCTGAATCATCAGCCGACGAATTAAGTATCATCGAGAGAAAGCCAACTTTTTCTATTTCAAACCGGTGCAAAAGTACAAATTTGCGTGGAATCGATTTTCTGAAATCAAATACGAAATTCAAAACGATCAGATCACGTTCAAGCGATATCCATATCAGACTTGCACGGTTTTTGATGATAGTCTGAGCAAGTGAGGGCTTGAGATATTCGTCTGGTTTTGAACTTGATTTCAGCGAACCGATTTTCAGTTCTGTCGCAGAACGATCCAGCAAGAATTGAATAAATTATATGGCAAAGGTCTGATCATTTAACGTCGATATTGACGTAAAGATCAGAGAGAAACATATCTAAACTGGTTCCACGACAGTTTGCTTCTTGGCACCTTAATAATAACGGACCTCCCTTATCCTGGTTTTGATCCACTCGGCCAAAATCAGCCAGAGAACCTTCCCGCGTTCCCTGAAAAATCGTCGGGCGAACACGTCCTGAACAGTCACGATCGGACAATGACGGACCCGACTACGTGTGAATTGCACACGTAACAATGAATCCCACGGCATGTCGTGCCGATGCGAGTAAAATGCGGCCCTTACCTGTAAAATCAGAATTTTAGAAATCAACGAAATGGAATTTGTTTCCGTTAATGTGGAAAAATGTAAATGAAACGCCAATATTTTACGATTTCGCCTTTTGCAGTGATTATATTTCTTTGATAGAAATATAGATTAGAGAAGAAATAGGAATATTATCGAGGATATCAAAAGAGCACCGTGGCAGAAGATATGAAGACCCCGGAGATCCGGAATTCTATGAAGTTTCTCTCGTTTCTTTCGAGTTTTATATTTCTAACGATGAAATTTGTACGTACATATGATCTCAATGTTGAAAGGATAAATCTATAAAATCGAGCATAACAATTTGATCGTAATAATTGTTTTTTAATCGATCTTACCGAGGACCGTGCCAGATCAGATCACACTTTCCAAAGCAGCAGATGATTGGTCGAATCCTCACGACCAGCCTGCAGCTCGGCGGATGCCTGTGGACCTCTAAAATCCTCGTAACCATCTCCACCGGATATTACCAACAATTTTCCACGATTGATATTGTTCTGTTGTGCTTTGTTAGATTTCAAAGAATATCTGTTCACCTTTGGACGCGGGTCTGGTTTTGGCGGGGTTATTGTTTCCACGCAAGTGAGGAAACGCACGTGTCCGGTATGTCCATGAGGAATACCTGAAAAACAAAACAAAATAAATGTTAAAATCAGAATCGAGGAAACAACATCCGCATCTGTTGCCAATCGACAAAACATTTATGCTTCCAAACTTATCTCCCTCTTTAAATGCTCGTACACGTGGCATAATTCGTGCGAATAATTCAAAAACGACCGAAATACATCTATCCTTGTGTTCAGAGGCTCTGATTTTCTTGCAACAGAGTATCACAAATATCGAAATTAAATTGTAACAAAGATTGAAAGCCTGGTAGAGACGTCAAAGGCCCCGTTTCCGGAAATTTATTACGCTGGTTTACGCAGATGCACGAGGAGGGATGAATTTTACAAATGATTGATCGAGCCGTCGCGAACACTCGCGATGAAGCCACGAAGCAATTCGTACAGTGGCCAGATTCTAATTATATCGGAAGCAATGAGCGGCGATTATAAACGATTGAACGTGACGTCAATACGTACCAGTCACGATCGGTGGTTGGGACATCCTCTGAGTGGATGGCTTTATATGGGGAATTGGCACGGTCAATAGTACGCCGGCGCTCGTGCCGATCCAAAGCAACTCGTTGCAAGCCAAAAGTGCGGTGACCCTGAGACAGGCGGCCTTGTGCTGTCGTATTATGTCATCGCAACCTGCAGCAAGTTTAAAGCTTCCGTTAAAATAAATACCATGTATAGTACGAGAGAAAAAAAATTTCTTCTATTAAATAATCATTATATCTGAAAAATAAATGTTAATATGAACTATAAAGAATTTTATGGTAAAAGTAACAACTTTTTCTTATTTTTCTTGTGTTAAAAATTAAATTTTTAGCGATAATATCTGTTTAAAAATATCTGTAAAATGATTATAAAAATTTTTTATATATTTTAAATTGACTCGATCAACTTTGTGTATACTTAAACAGACCCAGAAATAGGCCAGAACCAGTGTCCCTCGGTCCAATTCGTGAACGACAACCATTAGTCTACTAGTGAAATGAATTTGGAAAGCGAAACCACTAAGGGGAATTTCTTGTTCCTACATTTAATGGCCTGTTATGTCAGGTAAGATTCTCTATTTTATCGTCGATTTTCGAATCTAACGAAATCTTTAGATTCTTTTTTTTAAAAGACAACAAAGAAAAATATAATATATTGTACGAATTATTTTATATAGATATTTATAGAAAAAAAAACATATATCATATATTTACATTTATATTTATCACACTACGAAAAATCTTAAAAAAAAAATTATCCAATCCAATTGTATATTCATAATTCGATAATTTCTCAAAGTGAAATTATCGAATCAAAGAAAGGAATCTATTTACGATATATTTGATCCCATCTTTAATTTTCTTTATTTCATCTCGAATTTTCGATCAAAAGAAGATAAAAGATGTGATTAATTGCGCGAAGAATAAAGTATCATAGGAATCAAGACAAGTAGAAACTTACTGGTAAGCATTTTGGTGACAGCTGGTGCTATATTGATATCTGTCAAGCATTCGTAGCTACCAGAATGGAATAATCGCAGCACGGCGCTATTGTGCAAAGAGATCCACACTCCTAATCCACCGGAACTCGCCATACAGGAAACGGACAAAGATGTGTCGTTGCTAACGGCGAACGTATGTTCTATATCCAATGTGTGGGTATTGAGAATCTTCACCGAATTGTGGCATCCGCACCAAAGTTTACCGGATACAGGAAGCATTTTAGTCACTGGAGAAGCGACGGTACCCACCGATACCGATGTTGGATCGGGTGTGTTCCAACCACCCACTACAATTACACAACAATTTTATATTATATTATATATACAATTTTATATTATATTATATTATATATTATATAAATTAAGACTGTTGGATTTATTGTAAATTATGCCAAAGAATATTTTATACAAGATTTATTTTAATTTATTCATATTTTACAATGTTTTTATTCTTTTCTTTTTGTATAAAATTTATCATATAACTTACTATGATCTCGACAATAGACGGTGATGTCTCCATTGGCGAGTGACAC
>NW_006263735.1:92123-119657 GCF_000469605.1 Apis dorsata | reverse complement strand
AAAAAAAAAAAAAAAAAAAAGAAATCAAAGTCAAGTTTCATACAAAGCTGTCACTATAATCGATTAGTTATTAATAGAATTTAGACGAGATGTGTCATTGTTTTGATACGTTAATTCGATAGAACCCTTACATGATGCAATGCACGCTGCTGTTGTGCTGTATTTTCACTTTGTTCTTTTTTATCCTGATGTTGTCGTTGCAATTGTAAACGTGTATGCATCCATCTTCGGTACCTAGCCACATTGTTGGTTGATTGACATCCTCCTCTGTTGTAACATTATCGATACTCGGAACGTCGCCACTCAAACTCAGGCTACCCGTATCTGCACATGGAATGTCGTCCGAGTCCGAGTCGTCGGAGCTCGAGCTACTGCAAAACAGCTTTCTTAGATCAACCGTAAAATTTATCAAATAATTATGTATTAAAATAATTGCAATTTCCTCTAAAAAAAAAAAGCTCTTAACGTATCTTTCCATTAAATCGACGAAGAAAAATGTATTAAGTAAATAAAAATCATTTTTTATATTTATCAAAGCTTAAGTAAATACATTGTACTTTATTTTTAACACAACATATTTTTTTTTCCTTCATAAGATATTTTATAACAAGAAATCAACCAATAATTTCAAAATTATGAATAAAAATGTAAGGTTAGAATTTTTTCTGGACATGTATACAAAACGTGAGATAGATAGCAGAATAAGCTGCAGTTGACTCCTCGTTATACAAAATTACAACTTCCTGATTCAAATTTTCAGTCAAGAGTATTACCTATCTAACTGTATGTTCCCGCCACTGGCATCGACATCCTGGACCGAGATGCTTATGCCGCTCTTACTGTTCGCGAACGAAATGTTGTTAGTCACGCACGAATTCGATCTAAAATATAACACAAATAAAGTAAGGCCCCCTTCTACTAGTCTCTACAAAGTATTATAAAAAAAAAAAAAATTCATTATATAACAACCGTTTCTTTTCTCTCCTCGAGGATCTCGCAAAATTAAATAATTCTCACATAATTGCTCGAAACTTTCAATTGTCAGATAGTCACGTATCATTAGAAGAATAATTTAATTGTGAAAATACACACAGTATGTTTCTTTTTCTTTTTTTCATTGACAATTGGTTATATTTCAAAGAATTTTTAGATAAAATTATTCATCACATCAATACTTCGACCGATTCACACTCGAAAGCTTCAAGCAACTTTCAAGCAACTCTTTTAATGAATCGATTAAAGAATCGCAGTTTCAGAATCTCACCTTTGGGTGCACGCTGGAATTCCAGCCACGCAAAGGATCCTCGCGTTGCAAACGCCATTGCAAGATGTCACCTGTGGCGGTTCCGGTGTCAGACTCAACACGCACACTTGGCCCACATAGCCGTCGCTGTTGCACACCCAAACGTCTCTCGAGCCCTGTCCATTGGCCAAGGTGGGCGCAGCACAGGTGAACTGCAAGCCAGCTCGAGTCTTTCGAATCGGCAGAGGTCCCACAAATTCTGGGCAGGGCCTCCTATCGGCGGACAACGCTGTAAGTCGAGATACATCGACACAGGTCAGAGCAAGAAAGAATATTTGTGTAAAAGAATTTTTTATTTGAATAAGAATGTATTTGCAAGTTTGTCTGTTTCTCATTTAAATTTAACTACTTATTTTAGAATTTAACTACTTATTTAGAATAATAAAAATGAAGAATGAAAAATATGGATTACTGGATTATAGATTTGAAATCTATCGTCGACTTTAATATTTGATACATTTGAATGAATTAATAAAAGAAAATTTTAACGTAAAAGAAACGTATGATAAGAAAGATGGAAATACAAATCGTAAACGTGTATTCGATATCGATACTGCTTCGTCGAGTGTTCACTTCCAAATGTGTTGAATTACGGAGCACACGTGTAAATATAGAGAAGAGAATCTAAACAATCGAACTATGAAAACAAAAGGGGCATAGAAACATGGCTACGTTTCTAAGAACATGAGTGTAAACTCATGTGTGGAATCTAGTTTCCTCGAAGAAACGTCATGTAATAGTCTTGAAAAATTATTACCACGAGAAAGTGAAGGTATATTAAAAAACAAACATGATAACAATTGGTAATCAAGTGAAAATCGACATTATCTTCGATTGTTTCATTAACATTTACGAGTCTCTGGATAAATTGATGAAGACATATCTCGGGTACGAATACAAACACTTGTCAACATTTGTCAAGAATTAATGCCTTCAGAACAATACTTGCAGCATCTTCAAACGCTGACGAAACGTTTGCAAATAGTCTATAAACGATCAATAGTCATGTAATCACCATTCGTATACATAGGCGCAATTCCAAAAAAGCACGAGCTAAAAGGAATATCATCCTTTATCTTCGTAAAGAAAACTAAAGAAAAATTACATTTCATTTGAGCAAAATTATATTTATCCTTCAAATCTCGAGAATTACATATACTCACCCAACTTCTGTTTAGCCTCGTTGAAACTCTCCTCCCAGCTGGCTCTTTTGTCCGGCTTCGTGAACATCACGGAAATATTCTCGATTCCAGCTCTGAAAATATACGAAACAAGTGTCACACGAGTCGTTTTTAAGTCACGTTGCATATTGTATACGGTTCGATGCACGTGTACCTGGAACGTGAGGTGAACAAAGCGCAAAAATACGTTTATTGTTAAGGTTGGACCGCTTTATGAGCGGCTAATGGTATGAAATGTTGCCGTTCAATAAACTGTCACTGCGTGTACTATCGAACCGAGGATTCTTACGTTGTCATCTCGGATTGTGGATTGTTGTATACGCGAATGACGTTCGAGAGAAGATATGCGCGCGAACTTTGCGCATAAAGGAATTGGACACAATGGAATTGGAAAGCGGGACTCGTTTAGTGGGAACTGTTGTAAATTATGAAAAGAATTTTCACGAGCGATTTTAAAAGCTTTTAACGTTGCACGAGTAACATGTGTGATGATTGAAACGTTTATTAATAAATGACGATTTAAATATCGATGACAAGATTACGTCCGTTCAATTTTGATTGACTCTCCAATGCCGGATATTTTTGAATCGCTCGATGAATAAAATCGACGTGTTACTTACTGAGTATTAAGCGTTAATTCCAGACAAGCCAACTGTGAATGCGCCGCGTTCCTCTCGGCTAATTGACGCTGCGCCTGGCCCAGCATATCCTTGATGAGATCCTCCAATTGCTGCTTCGCGCTGTGCAACGTGGATGCCAACTCCTGAAGTTGGGTCAACGTTGCGCAGTCTTCGCGCAGATGATCTACTTCGCGGGCCATTCGCCTCAAATTTTCATCTTTGGCTGTTGAGAGCAATAGTTTCCTTTATTTTATTAATCTTCCAAATGGAAGATGAAGAATTTAGACGGTCCTTTTTACCTTTCATAACTTCTAAGTCGTCCAACGGTATTCTCATTAGCATTTTGTACTTGTTCGCTTCGAGTAGGCCAACCAGACTATTCGGGCAGGAACTATTCGACAGAAAACGAAAGCATAAATGTAGTAGAAAATTATAATATATTACGTATATTATTATTCCTTCGAATTAAATATCGATAAAGCTTCCACCAATTGAAATTGTACAAGAATCGTTCTCGTTGAAAACTCTTCAGGAATGATATCAAGTTCGATGTCAAAATGATATGAATTTTTATTTTATAATATTTTTTATTAATATTTCGAAAAGGATGTACTCACGTCGACGGTTTTCTGATAGTTCCGCTCCTTCTCTTGATACTGGTGATAACGAGTAAATCGGAAAACAAAAATAGCGCCCGTTCCTTTCTGGTTCCTTGGTTCGATGCGATGGTGACCAGATCTTGACGAATGAATGCTCTGCGGCATAGAACAGACTCGTGTCATTTTCAGATGAATCTTTTTTGTTTTCACAGCAATTTCCATCGCGTGACACGCATCGGTATTGGGAATCGATACGGCATGCACGCTTAGAGGTTGAACACTTGACGATGAAACGAAGAGCCGAGTGCAACGTTTTACGCGCAGCTACTCGATCGAAGGCTCTATTGTGCGGTTAATGTCATTTTAATCTCGTTCTCCTTTATTTCTCCCGTGAATTGTGCAAAAAAAAAAAAAAAGACACGAATTCGTACACGATATCGATGAATTTTAAAAATATTTTTTAATACGTTCTAATTTCTTCCTCGTTTATTTTTTCCCTCGTAATATATTTACACGGTATATTAACGAGAAATATTAAACTTTCATAGTAACGTTCAATCGAGAAATTGTTTAAAATAAAAATTGATATTTAACGATCTTCACGGGAAAATTGAAATTTTATAATATTCAGAGAAGAATTTCAAAAAATCTAATTACGTATTCTTATTTTCCTCGTTTTTTTAAAAATTCTAAGTACTTTTCATCGAACAATATTCTATATTATATAAAATAAATTCCATCTCAATAGATATAATTTTATCCAAGGAAAAAAATATAATTTCTTATTTGTTTAATTATTTAACATGTACAAAATTTGTTTATTCTCCAAACTTTTCTCCAAACTTTTCTCTTAATTATATCAAAGAAAATAAAGTTCACCTGTCATTCGTCACGATACCAGCCAGTCCTTCGACGAGCGCCTGAACCTCCCTCAACGTAGTTTGCTGTTGCTCCCACTCAAGAGATTCCCTTTCCGTGCAATTGATCTTTACGACTAATTCGTGCACCTCTTTTTGGGCAGCTTGTAGCAGTTCGAAATCAGGATGCGTGGTGTCGGTGTGCTTCAACAGCCTCTGGATCAGCAACTCGTAACGGGGTATCTTCTGCACCGGTTTGATCAATAACTGATCCAGTCCAAGTTTTCCTTTGTGCTCTCGTTCCATTGTCTGGCACGATCGAAAGGAGTAATGTTAAATCTCTGCGATTTCGGAGGAAAAGAGAACGAGTCGAGAATGGTTTCTTTTTTATTAAAATTATTATCGAATTATTGCAAAAATATAATCAAATTATATTGCAAAAATAATTTATTTTATCATTTTAAATTTGGAAAATTTATTATATCTATTTAAATTCTGGAATGTAAGAAAATTTAAGAATATTAAATGAATAATTTTTTAAACATTTAATTAATTAAACAAAATTTGTTTCATATTAGAAAAAAATTGGCTTTTATATTTATTAAATTAATTTTTATGATAAATCTGTCTTTAAAGTCGATACGTAAAAAATATAATTATATTTGCATCAATTTAATGCTTCATCTCAATAAAGGAATCTTTAATATTGATGCTATGAATACTAAAAAAATAAAAATTAGAATATTTTTAAGCGAAATATCGTGATTATAAATTCTTCCATTTCTTTTATAACTTAGTTATTTCGAGCGTTAAAAAATTTACGTGAAATGGAGCGAATCGTAATGAAATTAAACCCAAGCTACTGTTTAACAATGCAGAAGATAAAAAATGCTAATTGGGGGAGAGAAAAAAAGAACATATGGCGTGTATACCTCGAGGAATCGCGCGAAAGCCGGTTTCGCTTGGCAAGTCGTTTTTATCGCCTTCCTCGCGGACTTCCAATTATCAAGGAAAAGGGTATATGTCTCCAGGACGACTGGCTTAGTGAACTACAAAAGAATGAAGAATAATATTAATATTAAATTCAAATTTTCTTTCTCTTTGGATTATTTGTACAAAAGTTTATACACAAAGAAGAAAATTTAAGTATTTTTATAGAGTATCAATATTTTATTAAATAACGTGTAGCTTTTCCGAGAAATTTATTATTTTCCAGCGATGAATAAAAGTTTAATTTAGGAATTATCAAGCGAATATTCGAATAAGAAAATCGTACCACATCGAGGAAAACGTCGCCAATCGTCTGTTTAAGCTCCCAAGTATCCAGTCTTTTACGTAATTCCTCCAGGAACACTTCATGATGATTGAGAATAGCGGGAATCTGAAACACGTATATTCGAATTCTCTTTTGATGACTTAATTCTTTCTAAATCCTAAACTTTATTCAAAGCTTCAAAGAATGTTAAATATAAATCGCTAAAGAAATAACGGAATTCGTTTTAATGTTGCAAATTTACCGATGGTTAACATCTCTTTGAGGCTTAGATGTACAAAATACCAAAGTATCACAAAAATCATAATCTAAATACTCGCAATGTTAAAACAGAATTATCGTTAGTTTCGATAATTATCATAATATACGAAGACTTGTGTCATATTCAATTTCAACAAAATTTACAATACTGTAAAACGTGACTGTTGATTAAATAAAACCTCAAACACGAGTAATCCCATTCCTCTTAATAGAACCATAACAAACGTTTATTATCTTGTAATTAGGGAATACGACATTGTGTCTGCGGGGCTGGTAATAATTACTTGCTCCACGTAATATTTAATAACAAAGTCTGTTTCGTTATACATCGTGACATCGTATTAAACGTGTTCACGTTTCAATAATTAAGAAATAATTAACAATTGTTCCTTCCATCACGAGAATCAGAAATGAAAGATTGGAAGGTGCAACAAATTTTAATTGGAACTCGTGGTATCCAAACATCGATCGAACATACAACGAATTCATATGGACGAATTTCCGTTTCATTATCACCTTTTTATCTGCTGTTCTTTCGCAAATTTCTCTCGCGCTTGTATATTTATGGCAAGTGGAACGATGCGTGTATAATCAGACATCCTAATATCACATATAAATATACTTAATTTGATAATTTCGCTTATAATATTTTCTTACACGATTTGAATAACTAATTAAACATTTTTAAATATCAAAATTATAATCTATAATATATCATTAATTTCATATTTATTCATTATACGTGGAAATTTGATATTCATATACATAAAATTCATTTAATGTGTAAATTATAACAAATTTATGCTATGATTCTCGATTTCGAAGAAAAATTCTTTTATCGAAAGATTATTTTACCTGATAAAATATCTCGTCCACCGTCGCTGAGTCCACCAAGCCTGCATTTTCAGAGCTTTTCAACGGTTGAAGATATTTCTAAAACAAATCAAATTTCAGTCAGTTTTCACGTTCACAACCAGAATCCTATAACCAAAAGTTTGACACTTTTGTAAATAAAATATCCAATTGGAAAAACAAATGTCTCGTATTACTTTATATTGGAAACTCGGCGTTCAATCGATTTTTATTCAACCGGAATACAGTAATGCACAAAGAGAGAAAGAGAGAGAGAGAGCGAGAGAGGAACGGGATTTCGTCGACTTACGCAACGTGAGTCAGAGACGGAAACCTTTATTTTCAACGCGAATAAATAACCGTTCATCGGGTAACATGAAGACGCGTAGAATCGCGGAACAACCTCGGGAATAAAAAGAAACAAGAGAATCGATCGAGGAAACTCACGAAGGACGTGATGAATTGGATCTAAGGTATTCCGCGGATGTTTAACTTTCAAAGAGTGGATAGTTGTGTTGGGTATATTTTTAGCGACTTCTCTATGCTAATGGCTCTTTGGATTAGACCGGATGAAAAGTTAAATGGATTTTAATGTAACACGCAACGCAAAAGTATAAATTGAAATTGTTTCGAGGAAAAGTGTTAAATAGTAGTGCGAATTGTAAATTGAAATAAAAATGTGATAAGTATATAATAACTGTGATGAGTGAATTTTTCATTGTTCGAAGAAGAAGTTTGTTTGTTCTGGTATTTTTAAATGTTAAGATATTGATATTAAAATTTGTATAAAATTTCACATTAAGGTAGAGAATTCACATTAAGAATCGATTGAAATCAGCACAATAGAAATCGAGAAATTCTCTCATTAAGAACAGAACATTTTCATTTCCGTTTACTTCATCCAAAGGGATGAATTATCGATCTGGAATCACAATTACTATACACAATTGATATCTGTTTATTTGTATTTCCTGATTGATAACTTTCTATTATTTTTCTAACTCGAAGCGACGACATGAAAAATCGTTGATATCCAAACCCCAAGGCTACGCTGTTAAATAATCGTTCGGCTCGAACAACAATCATCGTGAACCGTGATGTTTATAAAATATGACAATCAAACAGTTTTAAGATTACCGATGTATACTATGTTACGGAATTCTTCTTCTTTTTTTCTTTTTTTTTTTTTTTGTTTTTTTGTGAATCGAAAAAATCTTAGAGAAAGAAATTGCGTAGATATCGTTGCTTTTAATATCTCGTAGAAGAAGAAATGACTTTGAATTTAATTCCGTGGAGACGTAGAAGACTTTCAAGACGATATTCTCGTCTCGTGACACATTATAGACATTAAGGAAAATTGGAAGATGTTTGCTGAACAATATTGTTAATCTATCTGGTGTATGTGTTTCGCAAAACACTACAGAATTATTTTAGATATCCAGAAATCTTCCATATGTATAAAATAGCTGGGATTATTTTGCAATGAAAGTGCAGTGAAATATAGTACGTGTGTGTAAGAATTCAATTTATTATTTCCTCGTAATAAATTAGATGATTTAAATCGAATTTAGATCTAGACTATTCTCTATTTTACAAATCTGCATTTCCAGAATAGCATTGAAACATACTCTGAATCATTCTAACGTATTTGTGAAAAATTTGCAGCCAGCAAAATTTATTCTTCGTGAAAATTACGCGCGAAAAAAAAAGTAGCATAATATTTTATAAATAAAGAAAAGAACTTTTCTATTAACCTTTTCAGGGATGAATTTATTACACACAGAAGATAATTATTCATTTTTCTTCAAATATATAAAAATTAACTTGATAAAAATTTATTTAACAAGTTATTTATTTATTTTGTGATCAATAAAAATATATTCTATATAATCGTACACACGTATCATTATCAAAATTCGAATAATGTCAATATACGAATAATGATTCGTAGCATTGGTTTTCCATATGTGTGTGTGTGTGTGTATGTGTG
Source organism: Apis dorsata (assembly GCF_000469605.1). NCBI lineage: Eukaryota > Metazoa > Arthropoda > Insecta > Hymenoptera > Apidae > Apis > Apis dorsata. The sequence goes on along the minus strand of NW_006263735.1, from coordinate 110,721 downwards.
GTGTGTATGAAAGAATTTAATAATTCTCGCGAATCTGTCAGATAAACTAGATATGTCTGTCGCAGAAAATAAATAAACCATCAGAAACCAACCAGTTATTTCCATTACGCCGCGATATTAACATTAGAATCAATAGCCCTGTCTGGATTCTAGAACGAAATCGACTTTTATTCTCTCGATATTCTCAATTGTTTCGATAATGGCATCGAGACGATTATTCCTCCTGTATTTTCAAACATATTGATAATGATACTTGACCGAGTTGGTCCATGGAATTCTGTAATAAATATTTTTTACGAGGAAATATCTGTAAAATGTTACAGATACGCGTGTTCGACTCGAAAATAGACGAACGTTAATGCAGACTGAATAAGCGAAAGAATCGTACCGATTTGCAAATTGAATTAATACGTTAATGGTCTGAATATAATGAACAATACGGATATGAATCGAATAAATTAAACATTTCTGCACTTAACAACGTTATATTGAAATACGAGTCAATTGTGTCGTTAACAATTTATTTCATTCATGGAGGAATAATTAAATTTACGTCAGGTTTTAAATTACGATTTAATATAAAAATATAAAAAAGAGAATAAAGAATTTAAAAAATAGCAACACGAAAGAACTACCTCGAAAAATTATAATATAATATTTAAAAAAAAATTGTATTTAGATTATAGTAATAAGCTTTTATAATATTTAAAACACAGGAAAATTTTCTCGTTATCCTCAACTACGTTTTTCGTTCCTCTATTTCGCTTCGATCTATCCTTATTTATTCAACCAATGTAGAACTACCTGCGTAGAACCAATGAGGAATCAAACGAGGAACAGATTGGATATCTCAGCGATTTTCTATTTTCCATCGCCTATATTCATCTGAAAAAGCAACTTCTCAGAATCCAGTTCCAGTTGCATCGTAAAAGATTGCCGCGACTGACATATCGATACGCGCAAATAAATCTGGAAATCACGTCTGGCCGCCATCGAGGATATTAAATTCATACCACGTGCCTGTATCGCATGGGTCGAAGGTTATGGCCCATTTGCGCCACGATTCGCTGCATTGTTTGTGAGAAATCGTCCTTCCATGATTGTGTCGGGTCGCAATAATTACCGACTAATTGCACCCATTATTTATCGACCGAACAGCCTTCGAATAACGAACAACAAGGATAGAACACCCCCGACTTTCTTTAAATGTCAAACGACGAGAGAAACGACCGATTTTCTATGACGATTTCACGAGTTTCGTAAGAAATAATGGGAATGGTGCGAAGTTTCTCGATTGGAGTTGGTGAAATGGAAAAATTTGAGAAGGAGAGATGGACAAGGGTTGAAGTTGTAACGAGAATTATTTCTTTTTGTGTAAAATTAGGTAATGAGTAGAAATATTATTCTTTTTTTTAAATTTAATAAAACGAAACGTTGTTTTCATTTTTCTTTTTTCTTTTTTTTTTCAGCCACCTTCACCTTTAACCTTTTAGGGGAGAAATGACGCTTTCTTCGATAAAAATGTATGTAAAGAATTGCCACTTTTTGTATAGGGGAGATTAAGTGGAGCTTTGTCGGAAATCGTTAAAGTATCTGATAATTTGTCACAGATAATTATTTATTTATATTTCTTATGAGAACGAGATTGTTTTGAAAATGATATATAATTAATTATTGTATTGTATATGGTATTGAATATTATTCTTGTAGATTTATAAAATATTTGTAAAATATTTTACATAATAATTATATTAAAAAAGTAATTATTTCTAACTTCTTCAAGAAAAAATTTATAAAGTTATACGAACATTTTGTACCAAACGTTTTTATTAAAACGCTCAAATTAAATCGTAAAGCGTATAAACTTAAAATGGACGTCTTAAAAATATCGTGAACCATTTCAACAAAAGTTATATTGCTTATTAAAAATAATAAAAAGAATTTTCCTGCTTCATCACTTTTGAACTTACTGTACGACTTTTTTACGATCCTCACAAAATTTTATTTCGAAAAATTTCTTCTCCTTATTATTATATATTAATAGATAATTAAAAAAAAAAAAAATAACATAATATAGAAATTTCTTCGACAATCATTTTGATTAGATAATATTTATCAGAAAACGTTATATGTAATTCGGGTGGCGTTTAATGGAAACAACAAGCCAGAGATGCGAAGTTGAATAAGTTAACGAGAAAATTTTCATGAAGTAGATCACTAGAGTGGAATCCTTGTACGAAGCAAATAAACGGACAACGAGCTTGTTTACAAGAAACAAGGTCGCGGCTTCGATACTCAAAGAACTTTCGAAAAGCACATTTTCGAAAAGCACAGTTTACATGTAATATTCTCCACTGGAAGAGAATGAGCAAAATGAAGGAAAAAATCTTCAAATTTTAGATATATTCTTCCTGTCCTTAGTTTAGTTTAGTTTAGTTTAGTTTACTTTGAACGATTAAAAGAAAATTAATCTTGAATAATAATAAAAATTATATATAATATGATATTAGCATAATAATATTTTTATTATAATTTAAATCGATTTTTTATTGAAATTTATTATCAAAATGAGCACGATTTATTTTCGCCAATTTTTTTTTTTTGCGAATTATGCTTTCAATCATATTCAGAGAACACCTGAATAGGCTGCTTATGTTCCTAGTATTTCATTCCTGCTAAATTGATAAAATGTGGAAAATTCTCAACCCTCGACAAATGATTCCAAGAATCGTTCTTGATTATATTTCGCGGGGAAATTTCATCGATATTGTGTAGTTTATTAAAATGGTATACTTACATTGACTAGTATTTGCAGTGCTTCCACGTATGAACGCTCTGTATCGTATAGTTCCACGACCACGTGAGTTCTCGTATCCTGAAAAACAAAATTAATGATTTAAAGTGATATGGAACATTGAGTTATTCTCTAAAGATTTATAAACAATTAATTACAAATAATTCTATTATATATAAATATAACATTAAAAAAACATTAAAAAAATATTAATCTTGTGAAAGAAAGAAAAAAACGAATACTAATGAACATGCAAAAATACAATGAATATTTATATAGAGAGAATAAAAGAGTTATTTGAAAATAAGTCTATATAAATATTTCATAAGCCACTTAGATATGTGATAAAATCCTTGAAATTGAGGTAAAAAGCAAACGATTTGAAACGAATATAGTTTTTTATTTGAGTAGTTTTGTATTTGAGTATATTTAATTGAATTTAATAGAAATATCATTTTATTTGTACATTGAATTTCATTATTCAAGACGATGACTTCCATTTAATTTCTCTCGATTGTAAATGGAATGTAGGCAAAAAATTAAATTATGAAAAAAATAAATTATAACTATTATAATACTATTAAAAAATCCTTTCATAATTCAATTAATTTTAATAACTGTGGATTATAACAATATTTAAAATATAATGCCTGTAGTATCATGTTTGAAAGTCTGCTTAGTTTCTCTAGAACTAAAGGAAATTAATATTTCATCAACTAGGAAACGAATTATTAAAAATGCTCGAAGGAATATTCCAAATAAAACAGTACAAGTTTGTCAGCCAACATATATATATATATCTCTATGAATTAAAATATTTACGTAACATCGTTAATTATTTGGCTTTCAACATTCAAAACGATTAACTGAAAATAATCAATTGTAAAAAAGAAAGAAGAAATCGATTCAAATATTCAAAAAAAAAAAAAAAAACGATTCAAAAATTTAAAAAAAAAAAAAAAAATCTTACGAAAATCCTTTCAATTATTTTGATATTCACTAGTTAAATTCTTTTCAATTATCCCATTGTTCGATGAAATCCTGAACAATCAATTGGTCTAGGAACGATAAAGTTTTCACGTTGATCCCATTGTGTTGTGATACAGATCGCACATGCCCACGTATCGTGCGAGCACGTGCGTACATTCACGTGTTCACCCCGATAATAACGTCATGCCACTGATTACGAGAAAAACTATTCTTGATTACGTAAAGCGTAAGACACAACATAATTTTATGTCTTGAACCTGGACGATTGTCATCGTTATGACATAATCGTCGTTAAAGTGTTTCCCGTTATATTCAACATTTTTCACCTTCCATATTTATCTTCAATATTATTTTTATTATTTTGTAATCTCGTGAAGAGATTACGAAATAAAAAATTGTTTTTACGGACTGTAATAAATATTTTCGTATAAACAACGTATATATTTACTAAATATATCCTTTCGCGTATAAAATAACAAATTATGAATATTAATAAACTATCTATTATACGTATATATTTTTAAAACGAAGTTTTTGCACAAAATTTTGTGCAAGCAAGAATAAAATCTATCTAATGTACCTATTACCAATGAAATCGGTACATTTCTATAGATAATAAAATGTCTCCTTTCACAAACTAATCCCTTAATATCAATTTTTCCAAACTACACTTCGCAGCTTATTTTCCATCAGAAAGAATAGAAATAAAAAAAAATTCCATTCCATTCTCGCGGAATCTTTCACGGAATAGCCGATAAAACGCATACAGGAAATCGACACAATTCCACGTTTGTCTGGAATAATCGATGTCAAAAATTAAAAAAATAAATAAATAAAGGAATAAATAAAAATAGAAAAGTGATCGATATCAAAAATGAAATAAATAAATAAGAATGGGAAAAAAAGTATCGATGTAAAGAAGGCACGATGGTCACACAATGCGCGTGCAATGTAGGTCCGTATTGTGTACACGTATATTGTGGGATATTGGTTGTAAGCATGAAAAGGAAAGCTACCCACGCGGTCTGTGCTGACACGCTCGTTATTTTCGCTGTCCACCGACGGCTGGCTGATGAGCTTGCGATCAGCGTTCATCGTCATCCTCTTCTCTAACGCCTTTGTCGCTCCCTCGATACAGTTTTAAGCTCTCTAATCGCGTATCAATCAGGCTCCCCGCATTCGTGTCCCATGTCGATTGTTCCACGAATTGTTTACGACACTTTTTGAATCGCGAACAACAAGTTTTGCTGGTTTAATTGGAAGGAATCCTCTTTGTTAATGGAATTCTAATGATTCGATGGATCGATCAGAGCAGTGATTTTATTCACCATTTTTCGAAAAACGATTCATTTAGATTTTATTTAACGTCTTTGACGCGGTTGAGGTAGAGGGGGATGGATTGTTGATTATCTATGAGAGGCTGGAAGAAGAGGATCGTTCTGTATTTATCCTTTTTTTTTTCTTTTTCTAGATTAAACGTTAAATGGAGGACAATATTACATTGGAAGAATAGATTCGTAATTGGGAAAATAATTTCGATGCGAGTCGCAGGTACAATATTTGAACAATTTCGATTGATTATTTTAAATTAAGAGTGAGATAGAGTTTGTTGATTATTTTCGAAGTTAAAAGAAGAAGAGGTTTCCAATTATTTTTCATCTACTAGATCAATTGTCAATTTTCATCTACTAGATAATTGGAATGTTTTATTGAAAAGATGATTTTGTTCTACAAAGAATATTCAGAAGACAATTTCAAAATGATTTTATAACTATGTGATTTATGATTTATAATTCTTGAACAATCAAAATTGTTCAATTATTAGATACAAAATATGCAATATATGCAACAGTTTATTTTTTTAAATTCTAATCCCCGTCTTCTTTATTTCTGAAGTAAATAATATTATAAAAATGCAATTAATATTTATTAGATAAATTTTCAATTACCTACTTAAATTCGTAATCTCGCTTATTCTCATTATTATTGTCCATCCTATTGAAAATGAGGAGAATTGTGTAAAAGTTATATCTGATTGCAAACGTGAAAGAGTTTTACAATATTGTAAAAAGCTAACGAGAAAAGGAGATTTTCTTCGATCGGAAAGATTCCACCTTATCAGCCGCGAGCATCGTTCGTTTTATCCCATAACTTTTATCCTTATTAACATTTTCTCATAACACGCTATCAGGAAATATTAATAAAAATAATTAATTTATTGGAAAATTATAATATCGCAAGCTCGATGCAGGAATTGAAAGAACAAAAGTTATCTTCGATATAATATTTTCGAACAAATCTCATTTCAAAATCAAACAAAAATATTTCCAATATTTTATAATACGAGTGATATAAATAAGAGAAAGAAATATCTGTAAACAGTTATGTCCTAAAATAACAATATGCTGATATCGTTTATTTTCAATACTATCGCATATTTCAATATCTATAAAACAGAAACTTCTAAAAGGAAGAATTGATTATTTCAGTTTAATTATAATTATTCATCTTTATTCCGATGTTAACAAATGGATAAGTTCATCTTTCTCATTCTAATTTAATAAATATTATCACATACTAAATATCTATGTCTGATTTCGAGTTATTAATCCTGAAATTAAGCCTGAAAACAATTTTTCATTTTAAAATTATTCAATCGAGGATAGATAGAAACGAATCAAAATTCCAAATTTAAAATTTTGATACTATTAGAACGAAAGTATCGAAAATATAATTTCAATAATATTTCATTGCTGAGTATCTGAATAATTTCAATTACTCGATTAAATCGAGAACAAAATATTGTTTCGAGTTTGCTCGAGAGCATTTCGCTTCGAAGCGATCGGGCAGTGCCACTTTAAAAGCTCGATCCGACAAGTTTTGGCGTTTCCACGTAGAGCTTTCACACTTCGAACTAGGATGATCATACGTCGAACACGTCGTGCATGTACCACACCGTTCTTCCACGTTATATTTAGCAAGCTGACTCAGGGCCCCCTCGTGAGCTTGCAAGCTCCCCTTTCTGTCTTTTTCGCTCTTTCACGCTTGTCCTTCTTTCCGCCGAGAAACACGCCATTCCGTACCGATTACCGAACCGATTACATTCGAAAGGACCTGATTTTCGCCTCTTCGCTTCGATTCGTGGAAATATCAAAGATAAAAGAACAATATATGAAAATTAACAGTCCAAAGATCAATGCAAGCGGAATAAGATGATGAAAGAAATTGATCAAGATAGATTGTGTGATAAAATTAATACATTAAACTATCAAATTCAATAGGTACTTTTTTAAGTATTCTTAATTTTTCAGAATGTTATTATTGTTATTAGTGTTAAATTTTTTTTTAACAACGTTTGATTATTAAACTTGCAATTGACGTTAAAACGTTACATAGCGAATAATTCAATCGAAAAGTTACTTCTCCCGATAACGAACTCCTGGTTAATTTTAATTACTCTTCGAACCGTTCTAAAACCACTGCAAACTTCATTATCGTTCCATGTAACGAGTAAAAAGTACAATTCCATAGATACTTCCCTCCCCCCCGATCAATAATTCAATAAAATTTCCAAGAAAGGAAAGAAGATGGGGGAAAGAAAGGTAAGGAAAAATAGAACATCGATTATATTAGCCCGTTGATAAGAGATCCTTGGAAATCTTAGAACTGGAATGCGTTTTCACGTGAAATTAGATCCTAATAGGGAAACGCGACATTCTGAAAGCAGATTGGCCAATGTCGATGCAAGGCTACATTCATCCCCCTCGACTATAACGCGCGTTTCCTCCTCGATGGAATTCGAGGGGTGGAATACCGTGTGCTCCTGTCGATATGTCTTGTCATTCTTGTCACTCTCCAACGACAGAACTCAATTTCCAATCTATTTTATTGATTGAATTAATAGAAACCTCGCATATACTATTAATTAACTTAGAAAAGAAAGGAAAAGAATTTTTTTAAATAAAAATAAATAAGTGCGAGGAACGAAATTCTATCGTGGATGAAAAATATTTAGAAAAATTTAAAATTCGATAGATGATTCAAATCTTATAAAAGAAATGTATGTATAAATCATTTCAGATTTATGAGTTTATCCCGTGAATCTTTGTTCACTCATTGTGGCATTAAATAATGACAGCTCGACGGGAGGGAATAGCTTAGAAAACTAAGGAGCTTTTCTAAGAGGCAGGGAAGCTGAAGCGCACTCTTTGACCTTTTTATTGGCTTGCATGCCATCGTTTGCGTTTATCGTTCCGCTATTTGTTCAATATTGTAAAAACTATACGCATTTTTATGGTAATTATAAAAAAAGCAATATCATTCTATAGAACTTCTAACATAGAAAACTTTTTAAAAATCGAATGCATATATATTAGAAGAAAATATAATTCGAAGGGATTAAAGAAAAATATGATGTAAGTAATTTTTATAATAAAAAAAAAAGGATTGTCGCTTCGTTATCAATTCTTTAATTATACTTTTTAGAAGAGTATGCATGAAATTCAACATTATCGCTTCCAAGAAGTATGAAGTTACGTTAATATGAATTTTAATATTGCAAAGGCAGCTAATCCTATCCAGGAAACAGGAATAACATAACTGAACGGAAGGTTAACCTCTGACCTTTGACAAACATCCGTACTTATATTATTTCTACCGACTTCTCTTCCAATTACATACGATTTTCTTCGATAGCCGAGGTCTCACAATAACAACCACTTTATTTAACAAACATTCGGCAGATTTCAATTAACATTCCACCACGGCGAATTGAGATTTAATTTTTCAATTCAATGTTGTCCGATATACTTTGTACCGAATTAAACGGTGTCAATCGTGTCTAACACCTTGAAACACATCTTGCATTCTCGAAACGTCAAAACATCGATACGATTATCCCTCCTCCCCCCTTCCATAGATTATGAGACGTAAATGGTACACGACGTTGCGAATAGAATCGAGAATAAATAGAAGGTGGCCGCCGAGCTTACGTGATGCAAATATGCAGCTACTCTCCTAATATTAGTTCTAGTTGCTACCGGCAACATTATTAAGCCCGTGGAATCCTTTAATCACCACCAATTACCAATTAATCATCTATAATCCCAGGTTAACTCTATTCGACATGCCATTATTCTATCTCCTCTCTCAACTATATACTATATAATAGCCATACTGAAACGAACGAAAGGAAAATAGGAAGAAAAAAAAACAAAGAACAAAAAAAAAAAAGAATTAAAAAAAAAATGAGAGAGAGAGAGAGAAAAGCTCGGTCAAGTCTATTCCATCCAAACCAAAGCCAATCAATCAATCGTCATTCCTAACTCTAATCATCACGGCCGCACTAAATTGTCTACCAAGCAATTCTTCTTCGATTACCATTCCCAACGACACGATTCTCAAGAAACTCACACGTGACACATTTAATAAAGGCCTTGGATCAGCCTCTGTGCCCACCGAAAAAAACCTCCGTTGGGGTAAAAACACGGTCCGCGTCAACAATCGTTTGACTCTATTCCTCTCGTTTTCAACATGATTCTACTCCCGCAAGACGGTAGGACGTGACACGTTATCAAGCCGCATTTTTACACCGGCCGATCTCGATCGAAAGGTCACACACGTGACAACGAGAGAGAGTCCGCGGAGCCGGACGAGGCTGAGGCTGCAAGCTCCTCCACGGATCGCTCCTCTTCACGAGGTTCACGAGGAGCTTTCTCGCGATGCGGCAGCGAGAGACGACGTTACGCCTGAAACTGGCGACCCGTCGCACAACCACGGCCAGGCTGATCGATGCCCAAGAGAATACGGAGCAAGAGAGGCAGAGATGGTTACGCTTCCAGAACGCCGGCGCACGCTCTCACGTGGATTGCACAGCGCGCGCCCGCGTATCCTGTCCATCCTGTTCGAATCAGCTTTGCCGCGCTCGACCTTGTTCCCGGATGGCAAGCTCGCTGCGGCGACCTTGCGACACCGTTAAACTGATCGTCGAAAAAATTCTCGCTGGGATTAGGCGAGGTTGCAGTTGGATTGATCTTTAAACCTTTGGCGAAGCGACACGAGGTTGGTTTTCGAAATAATTTCTCTTTTTCGATAACTTTTTGAGTTATTGATAAAGATGATGTTAAAGAGAAGTTATTGGTGTATTTTGATACGTTGGATTAGAAGGATTTTAGTTGAATTGTTCTTAATTTTGTGGAAGTAAAGTTAATCCTTAATTTTGTACTAATTGCACGGTTTATATGGTTGATTTGTATTAAAATATTTCTTCTAATTATCTTTGAATGATTGCAAAAAGTAACGATAAATATTACTTGATGTATTTTGCATGTACGTGTCATTGGATTAATTCTATCTCTATTAATTATTATTAATCTGCGAAGATCGCGTATGACATGGTTGATTTGTGAAATATTTTTCCTAAATATATTTTAATTACTGTGAAGGATGACAAAGAATAACCGTTGTTCGATGTATTTTTGTACCGATATTGACTTACGCAACTTTTAATTGAATTATCCTGAACTCTGTGCAGATAGGATTAATTCTTAACTTTGTCGTGATTTATATCACATGGACGCTTTTCGAGATGTCCACTCGTAAAAATTTTTATAAATATACACAGGGGAACATTGTGTAATCGATTATATATTATGTAAAGAAAAAAATGGAAACGAATCAAATTTGCAATAAATAATTGTCGAAAAATGTAATTACTACCTTTAATTATAAATCTACGTTATTTTCATGAAAAATAAATAGACATTCATCGTGATAGAATGCTCGATTTGATGTTATTTACCATTATGCGGAAATTTATTTGCACGTGAGTTCACGTCGAAGTCTATTTAGTGACTCCGGAAGTTCGCATCTGCGCCAAACTGAATTAACACGTGGTTGCTTATCTCGGCAGGATATCTAATAATAATTTATTTCTCTCGACAAGGATACTTATCACTAATGCACCTCCTTGATACCTTTAACAGGATTTAGAATAATAGATTGAATAATTTTGTATAAAATTCACGTATCTTAACGAAAATAAATAAAAATTAAAATGAAATAAGATACTTCATTGAATTAACACATTTTTTTAAACGATTTTTATCCACTATTGAAATAAATTTAAATATATTATATTAAAGAGAACGAACTTTTAATAATTAACATCTTATTTTAATAATTATATATATTCGTATTCATCATTATACAAGAATAAAACTTTGACCGTAAAAATTCAAATCCATAAACTTTAAATTTCAACAACTTTAACAAGAATAATAAGATTATTATGCGCATTTAAAATTATCCATATTTTATATAAATTGACAATTTTCAAAACCTTCCTTCCAGTGAATTAATCAAACTGAAAGTAGAACTTGAAACATCGTAAGCTAATATTAGAGTAACAATATTTCCACGGGATAAAATAACACTTTCGTCAAAAAATAAATCACTCAACACAATGATTTACTTTGCTGTAGTAATAAATATTGTGTATCGAAGTGAATATCTCAAATATTTTCCTTTACTAAATTATTAACTGAATATTTCGAATATTTCATTGTGATGTAATTCGAAAAAGGAACATCTCCACCACGTAACGTAATTCTTACGTATTCGTGTTCGAAGACAATATAAACGAGGAATTAATCTCATTGGAGAAAATATACAAAAATATCGATTAGCCAGTGCTCGTTGGTTATTGCGAGACAGTGCAAGAAATTATTTTATATTTTGTTTTTTATCGCCTCATGCCCTATATTTATTTCGAGGACGCTTGTTTAGTCTGCAGCGTCTCAGCCTCGAGATTTTCGGGCATTTTATTCGAGTTTGTCGATCGCCCTCAATGCAGTTCTGCTTTTCATTCACTTTGCTCACGTATTGTTTTTGAATAATGTGAACTTTCGTCCATGAAAATCGATTACGTGTTGAAACCAATGACCATTACAAAACTCATTGAAAACTTTTTCTCTATAATTTAAACTTTTATTATTATTTAAACTTTTCGTCAATGAGATTAGATGATATAAGATTTATCGTAATGCAGATCTAGTCTTATATGCATCAACAATTGCACTTTTTCTTTTTTATAAAAAAAAGATATCATTTATTAACAATACGCTACATCTTTTTCAATGAAATTTATAAAGTATAATATAAATTTGAAAACAATTGAACTTTATTACGAATTAAAATACTACGATTAAATTATTCTTAGGAAAAGTAGAAGAATCTTGTCACGTTACCTTTAGATATATCTTAGGGATATAACTAATTTTAATACTATGACACATGTTAAATATATTTCAACACGCGAAATACTAAAAGACGAAAGAAAGAGAAAAATAGATTTTCAACAAGTTCGTGAGGTGATAAAGACCGACGATAGCTATAAATTATTCAAGGAGCTACGTGGGCACTACGACGTCACTCGGACGTCACAAACGATCTGGCATTGTAAGTTTCGGGATTCATTCATGAAATCCTAGAAATCTACGCAATATCCTACCTAAAATCGATGACATCAGAAGATAGACAAAGAATCCAATCTGAAAATATCCCTGTTTATCCCGTGGCCCCGCTATTTTCAACCGAGGTTTTGCTTTATATGTTTTCTTAGCGATCCTTTCCGCTAGAAATTCTATGCTTTCGCGCATAAAATAACGAGCTTTATTTCCACACGAATGTCAACCAATGTCCATCTCTTTTCTTTCCCTCTGATACTCCCGATTTAAAAAAATCTTCACTCGTCTCGAACGTTAAAATATATATTACGTTTTGACACGATTATGATACATATATAACACTCGTAATAATAAATGCAAATAATATTCAGAGTCGTAACATAATATCGCGAAGAAATCTTTAGATTTTTCCTTACAATTTCTTTCGATTTCTCGAAATTTTCGCGCGGATCGATACTATGACGAAACGTTCTCTGTTACGCATCACGAACGGTCCTGTTTTCTTTTTCTTTTTTTTTTCTTTTTTCAGAAAAGAGAAAAACTGGCGTTTTCTGCAAGCATGATTAATTTCCGTTTCGCGCGTAGGTACATGATGATCGTCGAGCTAGCCAAGGTAAAAATGCGTGACGGTTCTTCCAAAGGTAATTTATTTTTATCCGTATTTCGAACGAGTATCTGCGCTCTAATTCTCCAAGTTGTTGGACTCGTTGTTGGATAACCTTCCTAATGATTGTGGTAACGAAACAGCGAATTCATATGGCGAAACGATTGGTATAAAAGAGATTAGACGTGCTATTAACCGGCATGTAGCCGCGAATCAATCCATTTCCCCTTTCATTGTACGTACGTGAAAGTCTGTTCGTTAAAAGTTAGTCGATTACGAGGAAAATTATGGAAACCTTAGAAAGTAACCGGTGGGCCGGACCGACTTTCACGGCAAAGGTTCAAAACGAAATATATTTCAGCTAAAGATAGTCATGATTGCGATACGAAGTTAGATACTATTGGATTCGATTCAATTGTGTATTCAACGCTAGACACAATAAACTTGGATAGTTTAAAAAAAGAAGTTGAAAGGGTGATGCTTTTGAGGTGATTTTCAGCTTCTCTTATTGGATACGGAACACCCTACTTTTAAAAACGGAGAAAATTATTTGAGCAAAATTAAAATTCAACGTAAATAATCAATTTCTCATACTTATTATATTCCAACGACCCAACTATTAAAATCGTACAAGCATGAAATAACGTTTCAATCATCGATAAATTACAACCAGAGATTTATTACTATTACAAGAAATTAATAAAATTCCATGTGTACAAATTACAGAATTCATTTCGAGGATCCACCTCCACTCTTCAACCACTCGTCGAACTCGAATTCAATTTACCATATCGAAATTATGTTAACAACACCAACAATATATATATATATATCCATCCACAAAATTACCACCGTCAAAAATCGTTCGAAAGGAAACATTTGCGTATAACGAACAAAGTTTAATTAACGAAAGAGCATCGATCTAGCATCCCCATCGCCTCGTGAGACCCTAAAAGCGACAGCTTCAGAAGCGAGGGCGAATTCGCCCGGTCGCACGACACGCACATTGTCGAACGTGTCGATGTGTATCGAACAAGGTCGGGTTGCGTAAAAATGAGACGGATTCTGTCCACAGTGTGCACGCGTTCAGAGGCCCAGGTACACCTAAGGCCAGGAATATCCTCTCGTGCACGCCCCCACCCTGCCAGAATCAAGGGGACACTACGCTAACCTCGAGTGCACTGGCCAAACACCACCAACAACTCATCCCAGAAATATGACCGAACATTATTATTAGATTACACGTTTCGACGTACCACGACTGGAAAATCTGTTTCGAATTACTCGGTTTTTAAAGCTTGCCTTTTTGCTTCTTGGATAATGGTCTTTGCAAATTTAGCTCGATGTTGAATAATGTTTAATGTTTATGTTAGCTTTGTTCTCTGGAAAGTTTGCCTTTTCGCTTAGGAAATAGTGTGTGATACTCTTTCTAGAATCTAGAGGATGAAAGACAATTGTAGAATAGGAAGCTTGAAATGTAGATACTTTGATATTGAATAATGGTTTAGTTTATAATAGTTTTGTTCTCTGGAAAGTTTTCTTTTTCGTTCATGGAATAATATTTCCAAAATTAAGAAATGAAAAGCAATTGTGAGATAACGAATTTTCTTGATTATTGCGACGTAATCTTAGTTCGATGTTGAATAATACTTTGAACGATCGTTTTCCAAAAATCGAAAGTTGATCGGTATTTCTGTCGCACGATTCGTCATGTGAACCAAATAGAAGTGGGTTGAAGAGACATCCATCGATTGAAAATTGGTCGCCAGATGTTTAAGTGCGGCGAGGAAGATCGGAGAAGAGGCTGGCAGAGATACGACGCCGCGATAAGATCAATCGCGGTGCTCTTGACTCTCTCGAGAGAGCATTGGCTTCCCTGTCTGCCCCTTTTGTTTTTACTGGTGTCCGCTCGTTAATCGATCCGCCGATTAGCTCTTCATTACATCGCCGTATCGTACGCGGATACGCTTTTACACGAAGCGTAATTATCATTCGTGTAACTTAGATATTTTTCAAGCTGAGCAAAAGAAGAGATGAAACGGAACAAATTAGCGAGTCTCTCTTTTCGAGCTTGTTAATTCGTCGAGAATGTATTTCTGTGAAACATTTCAAGTATTTGTGGGATATAGAAGAGTAGAGAAAAAAAATGTATCCTTTTAGATACTATTTTCTTGTTTTTTAAAATATAAGATCCGATTATCAAAGATCAATTATCAATTCTTAAATGTATCTAGTATACTTCCTATTCTACGCAACAATTTTATCACATCTTTCATGATCTTTCAACTAATATTATCCACGATTATTCATGGTTGAACTTTCCAAGATGAAGAATGAAGATAGAATGCAATTGAACATAAGGAAAACCATTAATAAAATAAGGACGTTCAGGAAATATCTCGTTCGAAATAATAATAATATTCAAACAAGAAAAGCCTCAGATAATAAAGATTCCACGATTATTCGAGCCGCAAGAAACGCTTATTTATCTTCATTTCGATTAATGGTTCGGAATTCGACTTGTATCAGCTTGACTTAAATCATTCTCATCTACGTTTACTTTATCACATTGTTTCCTGTTCCGTCGATATCTCTTCTTCTATCATAACAAATCTCGTGCCTCGAAGCAATGAATATTAAATTTAGAAGTACTCACGTTTCGATGCGCGGGTGCACGAGCCACCCTCTCAGAGGATCCTCGAAGCAGTTCCGCGAGGAGTTCGGGACTTGGTCCCGGAAGACCTTCCAGTTTGCTCGGGCTGGAAGTGGTTCTGTGATGGCAGGGCGTGGGCGGCTCTGAACCGCTGTTATTCGAGCTCGTGTTGTACGAGAGATTCGCGGATACTTTTCTGCGTGGACGAAGACCTTCCTCGAGAGAGATGTCGGCGGTTCGCGGCTTCGCCATTTCTGCCTCCAGCATTTGCCCATAAGGGCCGCGGAGAGGCCTCTTGCTGTACCTGCACGGATGAAAATCACTTTAAAGTTTTCATCTCGTCGAGTGTTTCATCTCGATTTCAACGATTGTATTGCTGAGGAACTCGTTCTTCGAAGTTGAATTGAGAAATAATAAATGAGGTAGGTTTTAGACATCTTTGATAGATCTGTGATGATCTCTAGTCTATCTAGATCTACTTTAAAAACTTGTAAGTAATTCTGAATTTTTGAAAGACTAGGGTGATTAAAGAATGTAGTGTAGTAGCGATATGATATATATTTTTAAAACTCTTTTTTGGAAGATCTAAAGAGGAAATTTTCAATTCAATTTTGTAAGAGTTCATTCTCATAATTATCCTCAATTAAATTATTAAAAATTCCTCTTTATTTTCAATAAAATTTATCCATTCTAATCGAAAACACGAACAGGATATATCAGGCGAACGAGAAAATAGTTTTAAGCAAAGTTTTTCGCGATTTTCTGCGTTTGAATTGCGTTCCATAAGTCTAAGTTTTAGGTATTTGCATTCTATTCCAATATATCAATGCTCGTTCTCGTGTTACCTTCTAGGTGTGTGGCCCTCGCAATCAGAAAGATCGCTGGGCGTTGCAGGTGGCTCGTCTCTTTCCTCGCTGCTCTGAGCTGACAGCTTGTTCCTGTCGGTGTCCAAGGACTCCGGCCATTGGGTTATGTACACGCCCTTTCTCCTTTTGCTGGTGTCCCCTCGATACCTTCTCGTTTTGCCCGACGGTGACGACGTCTCGGAGGGTGCCTCGCTCGCCGCCTCGCTACCCTCGCTTGCTTGACTCAGCCGTGGCTCCTCGGGTGGGGGTGTTATTATCACCTCGTGAGGTTCCAGCCTGTTTTCTGCGGGTATAAATCATTTTTGTTTCAATTCTCAAAGTTGTAGTGAAATTATTATAGAAGAGAGTTCGATTTCGATGGAATTTTTTTCAGTTTTTAAATAATTTGAATAATATTTAGAATTTCTTTTTTTTTTTGTAAATAATTTGTAATTTGTTTTTTGTGAATACGATAGTTTTTTGAAAATAACGAATTTTGACCCATTTTTTCAAAAAAATTGCGAAGAAATATTAATTTTGTTTTTTAAGATTTTTTTATAATATGGCTATGCTACTTCGAAGAAATATTAATCGAAAAAGAAACCGAGTTTTACACAAATTTAAGCATCGGTGCATAAAGTGGGCAAGCTGATAAATAACGTAGTTAGGAAACAACCGCTAGCCGGAGGTAGGAAAATAACCATTAGCCGGCTGTTTTAATGACTCAGAGCTAACAGAAGCCTACTTATCCAACAAACAGAAAGAAATATCGCGGGTAAAACAAAAGTAACGTCTCGCTTCCCCTCGTTCGCTTCCAATCTTCATTTTTCTTCTCCTCTCTTCTTTAAAGAAATCAAAAAACAATTAAATAATAAAACGGTTGAATCGTAACCTGGGTCAATCATCATCAACCGTGGTATACACCACAATTAGAGAAGTCCAGACACCAGTGAACGGGCGTGTGAAGTCATCAATGAAGATGGGTTGGAGCTCGATGACGTTGAAATTTCTATTTCGACCCTGGCACCCACCGTTCCGAAAATAGAGGCCACGCGAAATAAAGTGGAAACTTGGGTGCACCTTTGTACCCGTACTCCTGTCGATGCAACCAAAAATAGTCCTTCTTTCCCTACCCTTCTCTGCCACCACTGTGGGACAAGCGAAAATATTTGGCCCGGCTCATCCGGTTCGATTCGATGCTCCAATACATCAACGGAGCCGGGGCCGACTTTCAACGACCGATTCCTAATTCTTGCCACTCGATGCCTCGATAAACGTGTCAACGGATATCCGATAATTAAGAGTGTGGCCGCGGGTCGTTGAATCTTTCGCGTGACGAAACGTCCTCTATTAAGATACGCGAGGCTGATAAGCAACGCGAAATGAACGAGAGAAAGAGAGTGATGATGAGAGAGTTCGAGGGTGAAGGCGCGATTCTGGCACGGGATGAAGTCATTAAATTAAAATTACAAGCAGCGGGGATGTCAACTTTAGTAATATTATGTTGCCAATTTCCAATGACGAAATCGAATAACAAATTGTTGTTATATTAGAGGAAGAGATTCGCTTCGGTATTAGGATAATCTCTGCTCGTGGCTCGATTTTGAATAGATATATCATGAGAATAAAAGAAAATATCGTACGAATAAAATAACGAATAGAGAAATTAAATTAAAAATAAAATTTGAGGAATTTTGTATATGAAATAACTTATGGAACTATGTTAAACTATTAATAGGAAGATTTTAAGATTTTAAGATGTGCAAACATAATAGATAAATATAATAAAACAATCATAATTTATTATAATTGTTTTGTAATAAGCGCATATGTATAAATTATGCTTTCTGGATTATATATCTTATCTTTTCTCTTCCTTTCAAAAATCACGAAATAAACCAAAGTAAATTTCACTTTAATAAGCGCGCATAGAAATTTTCTATTACGATCGAAATATAAAACGTCCATTAAACAAAGGAAAGATAACTGTCACTAACAATTGCTATGGAAAAGTGTTTTCACGATATTTCAAGTACAATACTGTGCAATCAAATCAAAACCTCGGTATTTCTACGTATCCTCTATCGTATACATCCCTGAAGCGAACGAAAAATAAGAAAGGACACTACTGTTTAATTTCTTCTATCGATTAACCTACCTTTCTGCGCGGTTTCCTCGATAGGTGCGTTTTCAACGAGCGGAAAAACGGGTTCAGACGTGACGATCTCGATAGGAGGTATATCAGCC
>NW_006263735.1:83394-91959 GCF_000469605.1 Apis dorsata | reverse complement strand
CCAGATCGACTCTCGGCTCGTTGATCTCCGGAACCGGCGGTTCCGGGCTGGTGAGAGCGCTGGAAGTGGCCAAGCTGTCGGAACCATCGCTCCTCGGTCGAATCTCCTCGACGTTTCCGGTCTGAGGTACGCCCAACCCTTCCGCCGAGCCAACAGCACTATCCACGCTAGGCGTCGAGGTCCTTGGACTTTGACGATTGGGGCTGTTCTGCGGTGTCGAGACCACCGGGCTGATGTCTCCTCGTCTTCGTGGCAACGTGCTCGCACGAACATCCTTGCTGTCGGTCCGATTCGACGTGGCTATCGGCTGTGCCTTCTGTCGACTAACTGGAACACAAGATTCGATTCATTATTATCCGTAATTGAACGTTATCGAACGAGAATGATATTACTTTTGTTCCCTTTCGTGAATTATTTTGACGAGGGAGAGTACGATTCATAATTAATTGAACCGGTGATTTAAACTAATTCAACGAATCTCGCGTAGCGATAGTATCTTTGAAATTACTACCACTAGCGAAGTGAACGGTTAAGAAAACTTGGTGATTCATCGTGGAAGAAGAGATGACTAGCCACCTATCACACACCAGAGTAATTAAGTTGTACACGGATTCGCGATGCATTAGCAGGGAAAAATAACCGTTGCTAATTCCTTTAAGAGATACTACTCGGTTCTAACTGTATCTAATATCCTTTTAATCGTATAGCATAATAAAACGTACTAAAGAAAATCAAGTTACTATATCTTGCTCGTAACACAACTATCTTACATCTTAAAATCTTATCAAAAATATAATTATAAGTCTTAACGATTTCCCAAGTCCTAACACGCGAAGATATCTTTCTTATCTTTCGTTCAATCCCCCCAACTTATCAATTACTGTTCTCCAACATCGAAACTGTGCGTGTAGATATAAAAAAAAAAAAAGCAAAAAGAGAAACAGAAAATCGAAAGTAAACATCCGCCCGAATCAATCCCGAACATTTCTCCTAACTATGAATCATTAGTTTCTAATCGAACTGTCATCGTGCGAAAAGAAAATGAGAATTATAGATTTATAATTTTTCGAAACGAATTTTATTGAAAAATCAGCGACTGTTGAGAGGTGAACAGGAGCACGAGAGAAAGAATGAGCAAGTTTTAATTACCTGCTCGTGTGTCAGGTAATTTTGGCAGACCTCTCAACACGAGAAGGTGGACCATTCCAATAATAACAAACAGAGTGAGAACGAGAACGAAGATCTCGGTGACGCTTTGAAACGACAGCACGTCGTCTTGGCCGAATTCCCGTGAAAAGATAGCGATTAAGAGACAAATTCTGTCGTTTTCGAAACTTTTATTATTCTTTTCTTTCAATTATTCCTGAGTGTATATCATCGGTAGTGACATCCGAGAACCAGGTATTTGTTTCAATTATTTTAATTAAGAAATCGTGAATTGCGTTAAGTTAATAATGATTTTCGGTATTGCGATTCATTTAATTAAATTTAAAATGAATTTATGTTAAAATTTAATTATTATTTGATTGGTGTACGTCAAATTTTTTTTCTTATAATACTGTTAATTTAATAGCTTGTTTAATTCTATTTGGAAAACTTGTACTGTAAATTCATGAAAAATCATGATAGATCTCAATAATTTAGCTGGATGCCGCAAATTCATCGTCCAAGGAATCGTAACAAATTCGTATTTTGTTACGATTTTTCTAATTTGGCACAAATTTTCCACGTATCGCAATCTATATCTTATAAGTGTAATAAATGTACAGTACATGGTGTAGAAAATTTTTTAAATAATCACAATTTCCTAGATTTTGTATACAAAGTTTAATTTGCTTAACAAGAAACTATTCTTCCATGTAAATTTTAATAGCTTTGAGAACAAAATTTAGTACTCCTATAGACATAAAATAACATTTTTATCTGAAAATAATCTTTCTTCAATTTAAAGGCAATAAGGAACTCGTTGATCGAATGTATAACCTATCGATAATTACAACAGATGTTGTAAATCATCGAGTATATGATAATAATGAATTCCATGTTACCTGGACCGTCTCGTAATTATCGTCGCAATAATTAAACGTCAAATTGACTACTATGTAAATCCTTCGTTTACTGTAAAACACACATCCGTTAATTTTCGCTATCTTCCTGATGGGAATACTTCTCACGAGCATAAATACGGGGACAAGAAAAATAATGGAACTCGTGAATGCATAAGCACGCAATTACGGGCACACGATAATATTGTACGCTAAAGAATATAATCCATTCATGCTATTTTCACTTTAATTAATATCGTGAAAGGAGAAGAATATTATACAATTTAATTATTCATTCTTACAATAGAAACATTTAAAATATTTTTATAATCTTACCATCATATTCATCTCTTTCTCATATTTTCCACCCCATTTCTTTATTATCTCTTTTCTCACATTTTTTCAAACAGAAAATTTTCACAATTTCCATAAAACAAAAATTATTTTTCTCTGTGATTAATTTTTCCTTCCAATCTCTCCATAATCATGTTTCGTTTTCAATCATCAGCCGCGAGCAATGCGATCGCCAACTTTGTGGTCGTAATTATTATTATCTTTGGATTTTTTTCTCCATCGATACTCGAGTAGAAAATCTATTATCTACCCGCTTTGCTTTCTCTCGAGCTCCTTTTCCCTCTCATCTCCGGTGATCAAGCGTTTTTCCAGCGTTAATGGCCGTCGATTGGAGCTGTATTTCAGAGGATACCAAGTTACACGTCCTCGTAAACCGTCTTTCGAACGTAAAGGGTATTCCGTGAAAGATTTGTTAGCGAAGAGATTTCCGGCTTGCGCCTCACACGCGATTCATGCTTTTGCCCTTGTTACACATCGAGAAATCGGTTGCACTCTTCCTCATTCTAGTTTTTTTCTCCTTCTCTTTTTTGTGTTTCTTCGTGCACACGATTTTTGGTTTCAAAAAAAGAGAAAAATTATCTCTTGGAAATTGTCAATGATATTTTTATTGCTTCAGGAAAAGAGAAAGAAAGAGAATTTAAATAATTAGCCGAGCAAACAATGCGTTTATTCAGGCCAGGGATAAAAAGCATTATCTTTAAAGGCCGTTCACGATCTCTAATATCTCTCTTATTTCTACTTATCGTGAAACCGAATCTGCTTGCTGGTATATAGTTCAGGGCCGTAGTTATTATACTTTCGTAGACGAAAGTCAATGTTACGCGTGTCCAGAGAGAAAAATCCAGATCTATAGAGAACCGTTTCGCTATTTTCGGCATGGAGTGTAAACTGTGTATTATATAGTTCCTTTCTTCTCTCATTTCTTTTTCTTTTTCTTCTTCTTCTTTCTCGAGACGAGAAGGTCTCGAGAGGAAAACCAACATATCGTTGCAAGCGTAAACAAGCTTCATACTTTGCCAAACGAGGAGAGATCCGCGGAGAAGTAGACGGGCCTCGATCGAGTGAGGAAGTTTCACCAGTGAGGAAAAGTATTCGATATCCTCGAAAATTATTGGACTGGAATTCGTGTAAAGGTAAAATGTGGTCAAGAGAAGAGCGAATTTAGGGCGTCTTTTTAACACATGTGAAACTTAGAAAGCAAGACGTAGGAAATACGATGTTCGAGAAAAGGAGGGAAAGAAAGTCCGTGGATTTCTCAATGTTATAGAACTTTATTCGTGAAAAGTTGAGAAAAATTAGTATTTAATAAAACCAGTATTCTCTGAAAATTCTTCTTGAAAATAGAGAATGTTTTCTACATGAAACGAAATTTTAAATTTTAAAAAGACTAACTAAATATTAAAAATAAAAAAAAATATTACAGTATTGTGAAAATTTTATCTTTAATACTGCTGTAATAGCAATATTTGTCTGCAAAGAATTAATGAAATGATTCTTTTCATTTTATAGTAAAAATATAATAATTCATTAATTGAAATTCATTAAAAATATAGACAATAGGATATAAGATAAAATTCGGTTTGTCAGAATATTTATTTCGTAGATCTGTTGTGAAGCAGAAGAATTTCGAGAAATTCGCTGCTTTTTACGGATTTAGATTGTTCCTATCCACGGTTGTACCGACATCTACATGTAATAATAGACATAATGAGTAGTGTTTATTTGGCGAAACGCCATACAGCCGGAATTTGCATTCTCGCCACCCCGACTGGGCTGGCCAATATTTACAAGTACACAACTGGCCGTATACAAATCATATAATTAATTGACAATGTTTTCTCTTCCAAATTTCCGCGTTCGCTCGACACCCGAGCGATTATTTATCGCGTCTCGAAATGAAAACGAAACGATACCAAAGGCAATATTATCGTGTCCCGTTATGTAACTCGATGCTCGAGTCTTCTACGTCTCTTACTTTGCCTTTTCTTTTTCCTCTTCTTTCCTTCTTTTCTTTTTTCAATTTTACACTCGTTGGTAGAAGTTGAAGTTTGAAGATCGATTTAACATTTTCTTGGAGAAAATACGTATTACTTATGAAGAATGATGAATAATGAGGATGTTGAAAATTTTATTTTCATTCTTGCTATTCTTATTATTCTATTTTTCTTTACTTTACTTCTTTACTAACACTAAATTAACCAGAAAAATTACAATTTATAATTTGAATTATAAAAATCGAATTCTTGCCTACAATTAAAAGTAAAATTATTGAAATATTTAGAATATTTTCACGAAATAGAATAAAATTTAAATAATAAATATCTTTCAAAATTTATATAATATCTTTATTATGTACTGTCGTTATAAAGTAAAGGATTAATAGAAAAATTAAAGAAAAATATTGGCCAATCTTTAAGAATTCCTATCTAAGATTTTGAAAACTTTATACACACTCCATTGTGATAATAGAAAATTAATGCTTGCAAAGCTTTTATAGAAGTTCCAATATTCATTGAATCGAAGAAAATTTCTTCGAATCTACGAAGCAATAATGTTCCGGCAAAGAAGTAAAGCAGAACCTTTTATGGGGAGTGACTAGTAGAACCAGTTCCGAGCAGGTGAAGACCCGAAAAGATAAACACGGAAACAAAGTACAATGAATGCTTTGGAGTAACTGTTCTTACGGTCGCTTCTGCTCTCCCACTGCTACGCCCATTCAAATGCCTCTCGTAAATGCATAGATTCTACCGTTTCGTTTACGCTCATTTATAGCTGCGGTTGTGTCATAACTGCGAACAAAATCTACGAACCTATCATAATTAGAAGAAGTTTCATACTTCATACTATCAATTTTCTTATCGCGATTTTTTTGCTAAATTTGAAAAATAATAATATGAAATTGAATGAGTTTGTGAATTTTTCTTAAACTTGCATATATATTTCAAATCATAGGAAATCTTTTTAGTAAATAATTTAGATTAATATAAGTTACGAAAATAAAACTTAATGATAATATTTAACGACAATATTCAAAGTAATTTTGTAATTCAAAAGATATTAATGATAATCTGCAAGAATCAAAGATATTTAATTGATCATTCAAATTCATTAATTGATCTCTTGTTTTTCTATCTTGATATAAATCCATGATAAAATTCATTCATATTACTCAGAATTGTTAAATTATTATCAATATCAGATATCAGAAATACAGCAAAGCTCCATTCATTGAAAATTTTAATTAGCATCCTATTAACCGTTCAATAGAATTCACTTATCTCGACGTAAAATCGTAGTAACTGTATAATTTTCGATTACACCAACTGTTTGTCCCCCAATGGATTTGTTTCCATTGTTTCAATATTCTTAATAATAAAAAGTTTATTAAAAAAGAAAAAAATTATTATTCAAAAGCAACTACCTTGATTAAAGTCCACCTGGCCAAAGGAAGCACTCCTGAACGGTGCACCGGCTCTGTGAAACGTAAGCAGAGGTCCTCTGGGCTCCAATCTGGTGATCGCATCCCTAGCTTCACCCTCGTTCCCTTGGCCGGAGGCGGTGTTCAAATTATCACACAAATCGTCCACACACGTACCACTATCCACCACCGAATCACTGTACTGTCTCAGGTGTTTCGCCGTGTCTGCACTGGCGTTCAGCTCGTTTTTTATGTCACTTACGTCACCACTGTTCCTATCATATTGCCTGAGCGACCGCGATCTCCTCGAGTCGGTGCATGTCTTCCTGTATGCATCGTTACTCGACTCACTGTAACACTCGTCACCGACACTGTCACTCCGGTTGAACGTCTTCGGCTGGTTGTGTTGCAATGGATATTGAGGATGTTGCTGATTGCCCGAACCATGCCCGGTTCCCTCGCTGTACGTGTAACTTCGACAGGAAGGACGACCGTCGCAGCGACCGCATCCTTGATTCGTTGTCTAATTGAAAAATTATATTGATATTTTCAAATTACACGTTAAATGTTCTCTTTGAATTTCTCTGCGAATTAATATAATCGTTTTTCTAGCTCCTTTTGTAGTTGATATCCCGATATTGATCTTTTAGAGTATCAAGTTTTATAAGAAATAAACGAAGGCAGGAAATGTAGTATTTAATAATCTTAAAATTATCTATATTTGTAAATCTTGAGATAAAATTTTTGTTCGTTTTCCATGAAGAAAGAACACGAGATTAATCTAATATTTCAGGGAAAAAATACGATTTATATCTGCAAAGTTTGTGCGCACGAGTTTACGACTGCCATTTGGCACATATCAGCTAGCAAAGTTTTTCTTCAATTATCATGTTTCCGGAGTAAAATTAGAAATATCAAATCGAGGATTTCACTTCTTCGCGATTCTTAAAAATCCGCTGACGATCTATAAAAATCTTTGCAATTGGGAAACAAATTTTTATATTCGCTATATAAATAAAAAAAAGAAAAAAAGAAAGTCTTTACCTGAGGACAATTTTGAGAGGGTGATTGGTATCCACTCGGGGGTGGAGAGGATGCTTGAGTCCGCGAAGGTCTTCTGGGTGGTGGTACGGGGGCTGGTCCCTTGAGTTTCTCGGTGAGCTCTCGAAGGCGCTCGGCCTTTTCGCTCCGGGGGCCGGAAGAGGACTTTTTGCTACTTCCTCCTCCGCCCCCGCTCCATCGGAACCTGTGCAATCGGTCCACTGCTATCACTGCTGGTTCCTGCATAGATAAACCATCATAATTACAATTATTAAATTTACAAAACCTACTTCCTCTCAATATTCAAAAGATCGTATTCAAAATTATTTTTACAATTAATCTGAACTTTTCGAATACGATTTTTTGAATGTTCAGATTTCTGATCTTTCTCACGAGGTTTTTAAAGATCGTGCACTTGCGACGATCCAATTTTTGGATCGACCGTGCTGCGCAGCGTGCGTTGCCTCGTGCCTGCCGCGAGGGAAAAGACAGATGACGACCAAAATAGAATATCGTTCTTCGACTAGACACCTACGTATCGCACATACGAGTTTCCGATTCTCTAGGCCCGTCACTTTCCAACGATCGATCCTAATTTTCCCTCTTTATCCTCGTTGGAATTCGGTCGAGACAAATTAACAGGTTGAACCGAGTTAACAGGTGAACCAGATTCAACAAAGACCAAGTTCTTGTCATTCGAAAATTAATCTGGCTTAAGCCAAGATTACCCGTGGTATCCGAGAATCGTCGAATTAATTTCCCTCGATCCCATATATCGTTCTCACTCCCTGACAGTTACAGGCCGACAGAAGAAGGAGATACACGTTGAACGGATATAGATAAAAGAAAAATGGAAGGAAATAAATAATAATCAATCCTCGCGATAGAGAGAGAGAAAGACACCTTCCTCTCCCTATCTCCAACCATTAAAAATACTACATCTCTACCACTTGTAACCCACCTCTCGAGCTTTGACACAAAGCGTCCTCCCAGGTCGAAGACACTTCGTCCCAAATTCCTACGAACCAGCTCACTCTTACGAAATCACAACAGTTTTTCTACAGCCTCCGAACCGCGTTCCTTGGATCCTCCAAAAATATCTTCCAAAAACCAATCACAAAATCTCCCATCACAGGTTTAACACACTCATCCTATCCACTAGATAGATCTAATCAATCTAATCAACAATTCCTCTCTTTATCCTATCCATATATACAATAGAAACACGAATCCAAAAAGAATGAAAAACGAGCAAAGGAAATCAAAACCGATAATTGATCTTCGATCATCTAATTTAACAAGATGTAGAAAAAAAAAAAGTTCTTTCGCTAAATACCTGCAGCTTCAGTGTCTGATGCTTGGTCCACTGTGCTAGCTGTCGCGGTACCGAGACGGACTGCAGCGTCGGGACGGCGGTGGACGTGTTGAACGACGTGGAGGTGGATCCCGACGGTACCGCCGCCGTTAGAGCCGCAGACGATTGTGCCTGATGGTGCTGTTGGCCAGTGCTGTTCCCCACCGACATTTGCAGCATCCCTCGGTTATTATTAGAGTTCACCAACGTCGGTTGCGCCGACGTCGTCGTTGGCGTCGTCAGCGTCGCCGGCTGTTCCACGCCGGCAACACGGCTGTTCGAAGACGTGGGAGGCCCAGGAAAAGGAGACTGTCCACAGCTAACTCCTCCACCGCCACCTCCAACTCCACCTA
>NW_006263735.1:78907-83191 GCF_000469605.1 Apis dorsata | reverse complement strand
CACCTCCGCCTGTTACGCACGGCGAGGACGAAGCAGCGATCGTCGTCGACGGCGGGACTCTTGGCAACGGCAGACGCGAACGTGGACCGATGCAACAGCAGTCCGCGATGCTCGTGCTCAGCTCGAGACCCGCTGAGTTCTCTGGACACCGATCGGTCAGTCTCTCGCGAGAGTCGCTCTCCCTGGAACTCCTCTTTCGACGCCTCTCCTGCGATTCTTCCCGCGAGTTTAATGGCGGCAGATTTTCCTGGAATTCAGAAATCGAGATCGATCGTTTTTTTTTTCTTTTCCTTTTTTTCTGGATTTTAATCTAAATGAACGATTTAGAGTGCGTGAAATTGTATTGGAACTATTTTAATATTTGTTGAGTGTTGCAAATGTAAAATTAAAAGTAGATACTGTGAAAGATTTTCTTGGAATCTTTAAAAGAAAGTTTAATGGTAAATTTTTTTGAAACAGATCATATTTTTTGGGGGGTTTTTTGTTTTTGTGAATTTGAATTTTTGTTCTGAATGATTTGGATATGATTTTTGAGATTTTACTGAAAGGATTGGAATTTGTAGAAATTTGAGAACGAATATGAAACGTATAGGTACTGCAATCTAAGAGTTTAATGACGACAGACTTTCTTGGAAGGGAACGATTATTAACGTTTCGATTTCTTTCGTTGAAAAATTTCTTTTATCACTACTTTTTATAGAAGTGATTAAATTATTCTTAGATCTGTTAAGATTTATCACCTTCTTATAAGTATTTACAAGAATTATATTCCATGTTTGACTAAAATTTAATTGAATAGAATTTGAAAGAATTCACTGATTAAGTTTCAAAATGAAAAGACAATTCATATGTTTTATAACAAACATATGTAAACTTCGAAAATAAATTCCATAAAACTGCTGAATCTTTACATTGTCATATTACGTGTATTTTATAATCAGCAAGAAAGCAGCTACGCATATATTCCATTAGTGTGTATGAAATTTTCTTCACAATTAAATAATTCAAAATTTTATTTTTCAAGTATTTTCAAAAATATTAAAAACAATAAATAAAATTAATAATTATAACATTTAAACTTTTTATTTCGAATTTTATATATATTATGTTTCAATATATAAGTAATAAAGAAATAATCTATGATGGTATTCGAAAGAAGACTTTAGGAAAGTCTTATCTTTAATTTGTAACGCACTATGAAAAATGGCGGCCTCTTACGCATATAGACTAGAGCACTCCTTATACTCCTTTGTTTAATGCAGCACGAAAGCAGTGGAACAAATGGGACCGTAAAGCCTATGAAGTGGCTTCGTATATATATAAAGAAACTCAAAGACTGCTTCTTGTGATACCCTGTAAAACGAAACGTAGGAAGTAGAACCTGCTTATACAAGGTAATTTCACTTTGCCCATACGTACGAGGGAACGCCTAATTTAAATAATTTTTTCCCCTATAGATCACATTTTAACCTAGTTGGAAACGTTATGGTAAACGATCCCACGATTAAAGTGAAAAACAATGTACGAAATTTATATTTTAATTATCCTAATTTTCCTTCAAACTTAATTTCGTTTATTTTCCGTGATTAAATTATCATCCTCCAACAAAATTGACATTCAACTACTGAACGAGACTTCGAAGAATAGATTTCTTGCATCGAGATATTTCAAAGTCTCTCTGAAATGTCACAGTCACTTCGTGATGATTATTCGCGTCATTTCACGCGGTTCAACTGATACACGTGCAAGAACGATTGCGGTAAAGAGGATAAGAGAGGTAGACAATGGCGTCGAGGCAAGGTGACGTTGTTTCTTCCCACGAACGAGCCCGGAGATAAACTCCTCTGAAATAGATCTCTGACTCTTGTGTGTATGCAACACGATGTACGGAAAGTATATATGCTGGAGAGTAGAATCCATCTAATCTCCTTTCTGGAAATCCTCCCGAGATACCGAGATACGTTCCGAAATGTCTGCTTCGATCTTTATTTTGACATTTTACGCTGCACGACTAAGAACGTGATACAGCGTAGAGATGTTAAAGAGAAAGATAACGAACTACATACCGGAGGATCCATGTTAAGCAATAATTCCGTAATAGAAATTTATTATATACAATAATACCGATATTTATACCAAAATATATAATGTAATAGGAAAAATTATTCGAATATGTCAGATCGAATTCGATATTTTCATTTCAAAAGTGAATATGAATTTAATTGTATGCAATACTTAAAGAATTTTGAGTTGTAAGTACTCTAATTTCATCTTTTTGTTTTGTTCTTTCTTTCAAGATATTGAAAAAAGTTATGAATTACAATTTGAAATATTTTTTATTTAAAGTATAAAAATATTAAAAAATTCATAAAATAGAATGTATTTTATACTTTTATAGTTGTTATATTATAACCAGAATTTCTATTTTTAACAATATACTTTAGATTTGAGAATATCATCTATGATTTCAAGCATATATTATTATATTTCAAATTGTTAAAAAAAAAAAAATACATATATTCTCATTCTTCAAAATTCATAATACTAAAACTAATTAATTGTACGAAAAAAGAGAAATCGTCGAAGCTTATAAATCAAACGAACCAGGAACTTAAAAGTTTAATACCTCAAAAAATATCCTCCGTACTTTTCACTATATAACTATACTAATTACTCAAAAAAAAAAGAAAAAAAAAAGAAAGAATCAAAGAAGAATTCTCGAAACTCGCTGCAAAGAAACGTAAAAATTTTACATCACAAAAAATTAAGATCGGTTCTCAATCGTACTCGCGATGATCTATCGATGATCGAAGGACTTGGCAGACTCGTGTCAAGATTTTCATGTCGCTACGTGTGCTATGATGTCAACGTGGAATATTATTCCGTTCTGACGAGGATGGTCAGCGCGAAGAAATAGGAAGAGGAAGAAAGAAGGAATAAGAAAAAAGGGGGATGGCTCGGATTCGAGTCACTGACTGGCGGCATTCTATTTGCGCGATCGCCTCTATATTTAGGATTTCCTACGTCTTCATTTTGCTCGCGTGAACAACGTTTCTTCTCTGTCGCGAATCCGTCGAAGGTCGTCACCGACGGCCAACGGAATTTGGATTCTTATTTGGCTGGACGCTGCGTCGGTCTCCTCGCGGGTTCCGCGTTAACCAATATAAAATCACGCTGGCAGCGGCACCGTGAAATTTCAAAAACTTTACGTATCCTCCCCTTCGTGCCCCTCGATGACGCAGATCGAACAACAGCATTTTCGACCGTGTTTGAACGATGCGAGCAATGAGGATTCGTAATAACGCCAGTATCGTGAAGTCTTAAATAATGTAAGCCTTGAATAATGAAAAATAATTGCACAAGTCATTCTATTGTAATTATAACGACCCTCGTTTATTTTGTCATCGAATATTGTTCGATGTATCTTTGTATGTATTTGTAATTTTCTAAATTTGTCAGGAAAAAATTGCGTAAAAATTTTGGAATCTATATACGGATATTTGGATATTTTGTTAAAATGTTAAAATATTCTATAAATTTTTGCATATTTATAAATGAATAAATATCCGTGATACTAATAATAACAATTTACAAGCTCGTAAATTTTTTCACAACGTATTCTAAACAAAATAGCTAAGTATACATTAATCTTTTCATCACGAAATAAATATGATAGTTCTAAACTTCCTGCTTCTCAAGTTGATGCTTCATTAACTTTAAAATTTCGCGGATAATCTATATATTATGAAAATGAATTTGTAGCAGCAAGTCGTTTAACTTTATCATATACGAGACAAAATATTTTATCTATTAATATAGAATTTGTTCAAGAACGTAAAAGAATTAAAATCCAAATTCTCAATTTATGTATTTTAATCCCAAGAGATCTTCTTAAATCGAAGAATTTTCAACAATTATTTATTTCAAATACATCGCAATATTCTAATATATTTTCTTTATTACGAATTTAAAAGAAAAAATTATGAAACGCGAGTGAATCTTGAAAAAAATTTAAAATAAATGGATAAACTATTAGAAGAAGGATTAAAAACGAAAAGCTTTTTACCTGAGAAAGTCTGAGACCGTATCTGGTACCACCTAGAACCACGTATCCACCTCCGACACTTCCTCCTGTCATGGCTCTTGCTGCACCCCCAAGCCATCCTCCGAATCCACTTCCTCCTGCCTTCTCCGCTCCGCCACCCCCGTCTCCACCGACGCGGGGCATTCTTCATCCTCCCTTCACCCTGTAAAAAAACGCCAGACAAATTACATTTCATTCTT
>NW_006263735.1:70967-78635 GCF_000469605.1 Apis dorsata | reverse complement strand
TTTTTTTTTTTTTTTTTTTTTTTTTTTTTTTTTCGTTAGATTAACAATCAAAGTCTTCATTATTTTAATAAAGAGTTTATGCTGGCAATGATCTTATTATGGTGCTTTTCCATCGTGCTTTATGAACTCACGGACCACATAATGACGTAAGATAAACCTAAATTGTGTTTTGAGTAAATACACGGGCACGACTTTAACGTTTGATTCGACAGAGGAAACGAGCATAAATTTCGCGGCAATGCTCGACGTTTGACATGTATTTTTCTTTCTTCTTTCCTTTTTTTCTTTCCGTTTTTTTTTCTTTTTGAATATATGTCGACTACAGAAATACATACTGTATATTACAAAAATTTAAATTAAATTACTTTTTTATATTTAACAAGATACACACACATACATAAATTTTAAATAATTATATGTTTCATCGATAATAACATCAGGAAATTTCACAAATTATTCATTTTCACCTCTTTCAATTGGCGGAGAAACGATTAAGCAGAACATGATTTCATTAAATGTATCAAATAAGTATTTCAACTCCTTATCGCTCTCTTCAAGCTTCACCATTATAAATTAACCACCATAGAACGAGACACGAGCAGTTTCGATAATATCGCGACTTAATGTTCATTTTATTCACAAATCAAACGTAATCAACTCGTAAACTTTTCTTCTCACGCAGATTGCAGTTGATTTACAGAATTATTCCGAAGATTTCACTGTGTGCATGCGCGCATACGACTTCCAACAACTTTAATGGAACTTTCTCGCGAATCCACGGGAATTTCATTCAGTCAACGACGACGCGGCGTAAATAAATAAAATCGTTCTCCACAGTTATCAGGGAATGCGCAAACGTTCGCAGGAATTCAAGAAGCGGTGATCGTGCGTGCGTGCGTGCGTGAGTGCGTACGCGGGTGCATGAATTCGCATAAGCGTATGTTATTTAATCAGATCTGTTTTCTGATTTAAGGAAAATTTAAAGAATATATATCAATTAATAAAATAATTCGATTTCTAAACTCGTATCAATATTTCAGAACTCGAAGATTCATTTTTTTAAAATAAGGTTTTAAAATGACGATTAAAATGATATTAAATTAATATTACGTTTTATTCTATTGTATAATAAGTATTTAATCGCATGAAAAAGAAGGAATTTTCTAAATTTTAATTATATTCCAGGTATAATTTGCATAATAATGATTTCTATTTTGTTTATAAAGTTAACAATATAATTATATTAAAGTTAATCTATGTTTAGCCTTATATACGATTAATGTCAATCGGAAACTGACGTCATTATACCGTTACATCCGATTTAGGCGACACCGACAATTTCTGTACGAAAAAGGGAAGCATTTAACTTTACCAGAAATGGAAGCAATATTTATAACTGTAAAGACACATTGGAAGAAATATATACATATACTCTTTATCATTTTATAACTTTATCATAATAGGAAAGGAATATTTTAAATACTTGTCCTAAAAGCGAATGGAATTTTTTGTAATGATAATAATATATGTGGCCTCCCATAAATTATCCAACTATGAATTTATTATGATAATATTCGTTAAAACGAGTATTATAATTTGAACGAATAAATTAATCACGGGAGATTGAAAATTGCTAGTAGTTAATACATCAATGAACGTATGAATAAATTGGAAATTCCAGATGTCCAACGGTTCTAATTTTGTAGTATTTACTTTGATATAATTTCAATTTATATTTATTCGTGAAATACGTAAGGATAATAATTGAAAATAATTTATTTTTATCATTGTATTTTTTAATATGCGTACTATTGATATGCAATAGATATTTTGTTTCTAATAATAACTTTAATATTTTATATAAATCGTAAATTTTAATATTTTACATTTGTTTATTCGCAATAGATGCAACGTTATTAAAAGTTATTATTAAAATAAATTAGCAAATTCTAATTTTCGAGCAAATATGATAAACGAATATACGTATAAAAGAATTTCAGTGCTGCATAATCATCGAAAAGCTGGCTCCCATCTAAACAGTATCACGGTGGAAGCTTTATGGTTGCAAATATTGGACGTTTATAAATACCTGTGTATGTCTTTTCTATTTCCGAATACTGAAGGCTAACTATATCGAAATGGTTCGCGCATCTTCTCAGTAAAGGGGCATTAAGAATCCATCATCAAACGCCAAATAATAATAGGGATAATAAATTCTCTCCATCCAATAGACTCTTCTCCATTGAAAACATCGTTCACGTACAAAGAAACGAGACACATTGTTTTTCGAACGTTGAATTACGACGTTTTATTATCGCGAAAAAGCGATGATCGCATCGTTTCGCTTGCTTTATTCTATCGCGAATATATTATAGGTACAGTGATTTACGAAAGTATTGTATACAACTGTAAATAAAAATATTAACGATGGAAATAGATACGATGGAAATTTTATTGAAAAGATGAAATGGATTTTTTTTTTATTTTTCCAATATAACTTTGCAATGACACGATATAAAGCAAAACTTTAAAAATAAAAAATTGTAAAAATATTTTCATTAAAAAATATAACTACTTAACGTGAAAAAATTCTGAAAATTCGAAGATTTCATTTCATCAAATATATTTTGTTATCTCTTTTTATAATCAATTGTATTCTAATTATACAATTAAAACTAGAATTTTCAATTAAATGAATTTCCCTGTAAAATATTCTTCGAATACTTTTGCGATTTACTGTACCTATTTGGTGTGTTACGATGAACGAGACGATTAGATTTATACGATGATAAAAAACATTTCCGTTATGCATTATTCGTGATATAAAAATGGGATTGATTTTTTTTTTCAAATCAAAATGTATGCAAATTACCCTTGGGTTGGACAAGAATTTATGCACAGCCGTGGAATAGATTGAGGAATTAACGAGAAATATTTCGACGCATCACAAATTCTAGAGCCTATTCGATCCTCGTCTAATGTGTTTTCTGTCAGATAGCGGTGATAGAGTGACACTCAATTCCAGGAATGAATTATTTCATGCTTGTGCTCCCGACGGATGCCGAGTTCGATTCGAACGAATCTGATAAAGTTCACGATCGATAATGCGAATTTCGATTTGCAAAAGTCAATTATCTTTCAAAATAAGTCAATTTTCTGATGAATATCATGAGGAATATTGGGTACATTCTCGATATGTAAAATATATATAGAAAGATATTCGAATGTGAAGAAATTACATTTTTATTATTTGTGGAGAAACCAATTTAAATTTATTTTTTTCAAGAGATTATTGTTCTATTAGTAGAATTTACAATGTGTTAATAAATGGCTCATAATTGAAATAGACAATTATAATCGAAATTTCACATTCTATAATATTAATTAAAATTTAAGTGATAAGTGATGAACTATTTTTGCTTAACTGTTTAAATTATAGATATAGTCGTAATTCACATATTTTCAGGAATATGATTTATTTATTGCCTGCCTCTGATTATTAATTATCTCAAATATCTGGATAAGATTGTTTAAATCTCATTCTAATTCGCAATCAATAATACTCAGGCAAATTAAAATTATACGATAAAAAATATTATAGGATTAGAATACGAAGTATAATCAAAATAAGTATAATTAAAACACTTAATTAATACTTATCTCAACATTTAATGTATCTAGGAGAATATTATAGATTAATTATTTCTAGTATCGATAAATTTTTCCATTAAATATTACTCACAATTACCGGGAAATATTAAAAAACTTTTCCACATCACTCAACGAGAAACTTAAATTAAAAATCTCACTGATAAAACGAG
Source organism: Apis dorsata (assembly GCF_000469605.1). Taxonomy (NCBI): domain Eukaryota; kingdom Metazoa; phylum Arthropoda; class Insecta; order Hymenoptera; family Apidae; genus Apis; species Apis dorsata. The sequence goes on along the minus strand of NW_006263735.1, from coordinate 74,814 downwards.
CCGAGAAAATACAATAAACAAAGAGAAAGAATCAATAATATCAACCGAATGAAAAGTTCTCGCAAGTAAGAATCCTACCGTTGGAAATGCAAATTTCTTTATGAACTTCTGCTGTGAGCGAGCCGATGCATTCCTCTCGAGAAAATGGTCGATTGGTCCACGGAAAGCGGCGTCTCTTTCACACAGCCCCGAGTCCAATTGGCCGGAACGAATTGAACTTGTGCCAGGGTCGCGCTGAGGTAAATAAAAAGAAGGCAAGGAAGCCAAAGATGCCTGGTGCGCGGCAGGATAGCCGAGGGCATTTTCTTTCGCTTTCTTTTCGTTCCTCGAACCAAGCACCCGCGATATTTTCGAATTCCGCGACCGCTCACCACTATTCTCCCACCTTATTCCAAGAAATTTTTATCTCGCTTCACGTCGGCACGTGGCTTTCGATATCGCGAATTTAAATCGATTCAAAAGGCGATGGTATATCGAAATCTTTAGGGAGGGGGTAGATTTACACGTGTCTTTGGAAAAAATTCTTCTGTGAAATATAATTTTTGATTGAATAAATTTGAATAGCTTGTTATTTATGAAGCGTACGAATGATTTCAGATTCTTTGTATGATTAAAACGATGATATACAAAAGGAAAAAGAATAATATTTTTTCGTTTTCAAATGATGATTATATGAAAATTTTTCAAATATAAAATTCTTTATTGAATATACTATTGATAAATGATTATTATACATGTGAAAGTAAACAAAAAATATAGAATAAAATTCAATTTTTTCAAAAACTAATTTTTAGATGAAAAATATCTATATCTTTTGCTTATTTTTACACATAGAATTATCTTTTATCTAATCAGCCAAATATTATACGTATGTAAAAATGTTATTATTCTTTTTGCAATTTATTTTTACACGCTACAGAATCACCATTCGTTTCCTATACTATGATCTCGAGTATCTTGTCAATTCTTGTCTATTATTTTTAAAAATTACATCTACTAGTCTAAACTACAAAGACTAAATCGATGAACCAACTTTCGCATATTTCAGTTGCATTCGATCTTTAAAAGCATACTTCCGCGAGACTATTTCAAAACGAAAAATAAACAGAGAGATCGTTCTTCCTTCGTAAAATAGATCTCATAAAATCCATTGGACTAGCTAGAGAAAAAATTCGCGTAATAGACGGTGCACACAGAGTAAAGCATGTCGAGCGCAGGTGGCACACTTTATTGGCACTTTGCCCTGCCGTGATCTTCGTGCGGGGATCCAAACGCCGGATTTGGATGATTCAACGATCGAAGAGTGGTTTTCGCGCGCGACAAAGCGGCCTGGCACGCGGAAAATATACGAAGATTCCGAGGGGCAATGATATATGACGTAAATATTCGATGAGGGATGCGAAATATTTGTATGTATATATATATATATATATATATACTTCTCACAAAGGATATCCATGAGAGATGCACCGACGTCAGAATTCCCGGTATAACAAGCAAAAATCCACGAGGGACAAAACATACCGTGAAAAATGATACCGTTCGTCAATCGAGCTTTTCTACGAACATTATCGTCAATCGAGCCCTCGAGTATAAGTTTCTATTTTCATTCGTCAGATTTCATAAGAAGAAGAAATAAAAAAAAAGAATGAGAGAGAGAGAGAGAGAGGTGTCAACCGTCTCGTCGAAGAGACGGCTAATTTTAATCCGACGATCTTTTGGAGAAGACCAAAAGTCTCTCTCTTTCTCTCTTGGCACATGAAGCCACGGTACGAATAAGGAAAGCGGCGAAGAAAAAGAGGCAACTGCATTCCGTTCAGGCGACGTTATTTGCACGAGAGGCGCAACGCGCGTCTCGGTGGTGCAAACAACCGATAAACATGCACGGTGCTTTGTCATCGCAATGTGGCAGAAACCGTCTCGTTCGGTTTATTTGCGAAACGATAAGCCGCCGCACCGTTGCTGCGATTCATCCCGTCACTCTTTCGCCAAATTTTCTTTTTCACATCTTCGGCCTATTCGAGGAGAAGCGTTTGATACCGCGAAGAATCTTTTGAGCAACAGTTGAGCAATAAATGAGGCAGAAATCTTGAAACATCTATGATTTCACGAATTCTTTTGGATTACTTCGCGTGAATTTTTCCAGACGTCTTTTTATTCAGATTTCGATAAATGTAATTTTAATTGCATACATATAAACTATTTTTACTCGTTTTTGTCGAAATGATAAAATTGTACTAATAATAATTATATAACGATAGTCATAAAAATAGAATAATTATTGAAAAAAAGGAAAATTAACGCAGAATTTCAATTTAGAATTCCTGGGAAATACCTTCGCTCAATTAAACAAAAATTTCGTTGCTAATAATCGTCTGCCAATTGCCAAGACGTCTTTCGAAGGAAATGATCAAACGGTGAAACTTCTGTTCGCGAAACCCCTTTTGTACTCTGTTTCGTGTCGAGGCATCTCTTTTCGGGGAAACGTTTCTAAAGATAGAGAGACACGTTCGAATCGCTCTTAACACGAACACGTCCAAGCACGGATCGTCCCTAAAGCTTGCCTCTATACAGAACTAATTTGTCGCGACGATTCGAGAATCGGGCAGATTCGCGTCAATCACGTTTAATTGTGGCCGAACATCTGCGCGACTACACACGTAGCCAATTGTATCCAATGATAAACAATGAAATACACGCGAGATAAAGAATCTCGCGTGCCTTTCCCTCGTTCGATCGATCGTTATCGCTTCGGCTGCTCTGAGAAACTCGTTCAATGTCGCTTATCGATGATAAACTAAAGTAATCCCCCCGTTCCATTAAAATTCTTTCTATTCCGCGTTTTCCCTTTGTAAATTATCGCCATAGATCGTTATCGTTTGTTCGATTGTTTGAACGAGTAAGTATAACACTTCGAATAATCGAAATCTCTGTGCTTTAAAGTTTCCTGATTAATTTACTGATTTTTAATGGAGACACGATATTAAACACAATATATTTTTAAATTATCTAGCTCTTACATTTAGTATTTAATATTGCCATTCGTTATATATCTATATATTTTATCATTTATACTTATTATAGTTATTACCAGATAGTTCCTATTTAAACTCCAGTTTCTTAATCAGAAAAATTTAAGTTTGCATAAAAATCCGCAGATTATTTATTACTTTTCCCTCTTTTTTTTTTACCATTTACAGTAAAATTATTATGCCAAATTATTTTCACTTTCCACGAAACACTCACCGTCCCAAAAAGTGCCAAATCTTACAACTATCGAAAATACGCATTCATTCGTATTACGAGGAATCGCTAATATATAGTTTCACACTTCGACGAACATTCTACGTCCTCTATACCCCAGAATAAACACTCGCAGGCCCATGTGCACATAATCATCCGCCAGATGCGCTAAAGGGTTAAAGGCGCACGCCGCGAATAGCGAGGCCTACCTAGATTCCAAAGCGGAAAAATCTTTCATTTCACAATGCAAACGAGGAATCTGAATCAGAGATCACGGGATCTATCGTCGAGCAATCGGGTCGATCACCCACGCATCGACGAAACGAATGGTCGAGAGAGGATTGGATTCGCTTACCGGTTAATCGAAATGGCCTCATCTCACGGCGATCCAACCGGCCAACACTGGATCTTTCTTCTTCTTAGATCTTGATGTCGCAGCGACGACAAGGGCTCAAGGTCACACGTTAACAGAGAAAGAGAGAGAGAGAGAGAGAGAGAAGAGGAGAGACAGGCGTGGCGTACGCCGAAAACCTCTATTGTACACTGGCGGCCGAGGAAACAGAGACGACAAGGGACCGAGAGGAACGAGTGGAGAGGATCGAAG
>NW_006263735.1:52409-70704 GCF_000469605.1 Apis dorsata | reverse complement strand
CCGCACCGAGTGCCGCTCCCGCTAAGCGGAAGATTATCTAAATAGACTCCGTGCTACCAGGCAGAAGAGAGAGGGAGAACGGTGGCCGGGGAGAGAGAGGAAGCCGAAACGAGGTGGTATTTATACGTCGTGTCTTTTGGAGAGCCGGTGAATCCGCGACATCCCTAAGAGAGAGGGAAGGGGACAGAGGAATATTGCTCATTATCGTTTGTCGAACAGCTTCGAGACGTTTTCACAGATTTTGCTGATCGCTTGGTAAAAGCGAAGAATGAAAATTCGAACGAAAATGCGCAAAAGTTTAAGCGATAAGGGAGATTTTGCGCGGAGGAATCTGATAACGTGGATTGGTAGGGGTAAATGGAGGAGATACCACACACGGAGTGTACGAAAATGGAAGCAAAGCATAGACAGCCAATGACCTCCTACAGTCAAGCGACAATTTGGCTTCTATATACCTATAATTATTTTACTTTTCTTTAAATTGTATTATTATTTATCTAGGATTTTCTAAAAATTTATAAATTATTATTATATATACTTTTATAAACATTTTTTGACTAACTAAAAGCAACATATTTCTAATATTTCTCCTAATAATTATCGTACAGGTTATAAGAGCTGAACCAGTAGCTAAAGAAAATTGGAATTATCGTCGAGTAAATAAATTTGTAAGCGGAAAACTGGTTAAATATTCGTAATTGATAGATTATCGAACGTTGATTCTTTTGAAAAAAAATAGAGGAGAGAGAAAAAAAAGAAAGAAAGAACGATCACATAAACGATACTGGACTTAGGTAAATTGATTCTTCACGCACGATTGAACAGGATACCGTGCTAACGATCATCGTGAAATAATTCTATACAGTATCTGGAATCCTATTACAATTTTCATTGCTCTAATGAAATTACCGATATTCGAAATAGATGTTCGAAATTCATAGAGGATGCAGTGTTCTTCGTTCGTATTATTTCCATACGACTTTCCGAATATAGAGAAAGAAATTTAGTACTCGGTAATTCGAGGTGAAAAATCTTGAACGAACATTTCCACACCTGTCTTGATACAGCTGCCAAAACCGATCGCTTGGTCTGAATTTCTCGGTCGATGACGCAACAGTGAACACAATCATCGAAAAAACACGACTTGTGGCATTTGTTGAGACAACAGCGGGATATAATGTACATATAAGAACGAAGGAATTTGATCTTATTTACGCTTGTCGTGCACGGAAGTCGAAGCAAGTATTACAGGTGAGTTTCGAAGAATTAAATCCTAAGGCAACAAATTACGAGAGATATATTCTACAAATAATTATTTCCAATTCTTTTTTTTTTCCTTTAAAGAGAAGAAAAATTATCAAATAAATACATTACAACAAGAATTAAAAGCCTAGATCACTATATTCATTCCATCCAAACCAAATCCATGATACGATACTTAAAGAAAAATAGTTGTTCACAATTCAAATTCGAAATCCATTGCCCAATGAAACGATAATATCTGTAATAAAAATAAAAAATAAGATATCACACGATGTGTTTAAGAAAATTCGAAACGCAATGTTACGTGATAGCAAGAAAGAGTCGATTGTCTCTCAAATTAAAAATAATTCAAAGTGAGAAAAGGGCACGTAAATCAAAACCAATCCCAGCTTTCAACTATCAAACTCTTTGGTGATTTATCGTGGCCACAGTGATCTTCCTATGAAACGAGGAGAAAAAACGTGGCAGCGCCCCGTTACGGTTCGTCTTAATGGGCCACGATGTTAGAGGGACACGAGGAGAAGGCCGCACACGCATCCTCTCGATGCACAACCGACTTCTTTCCTCCCCCATAGGAGGAGACAACCGCGGCGAGGAACGGTTCAGGGCTTCCGGCATCGGCGAGATTACCGGCAAACTTCGACTTTCACCGATCGATAAAAAATCTCCATCTTTTCCGCTCGAACAACGGCGCGGGACGATCGAACATTATATTCATAAATAGCGGACCAACGTGCTTCCATTGTACTTTCTCGTGTGATTATCGTGTGGCCGAGGCCCGTTCCACGAAAGGATACGCTTCGTGATCCCGCTACGTACAGAAGGAGGATACGAGATTTTAACAGGTGGAGCTATTTAGCTTAGGAACGATTGTTCAACGAGATCGAAGATTTTATTTGGCGAATCGAGCGTTGTTGAATTATGTATCGAGCGAGTTGTTGGTTGAATGTTCGATCGACTTTCGTTATTGACGTTTCGTTTTTCGGAGAAGAATTATCTATGGGGATAATTCTAGCGAACGATCCATTTTAAATATTCTTTATTTTCATGATTGATTTGTTTTGATTCTCCTTAAATATTGAATAGTTGATATAAATCTGTCAAATAGTGAAATAGTTTCTCGAATTCTACGCACAAATTTCATAAACTTGACTCGATTTTCAATTTTATTCACGCTTTCCAAGATATCAAAAATATCAGCTCGTCAAACACAACTTGTTAAATACATACATACGATTAATATACGACAAATATCGAGATATCAAAAGGAAATATTTGTATATTTAATAAATCTTCTGATTAAGATTGGAACGATCGTGTATGTATATATATTTATACTTACTCCTGCAAGGGTTCGAAAACTCTTTCCTGGATGCCATCCACGTAATTCCGCTCGAGAAAGTATTCCCGTTCGATCGCCGTGCAGATATCCATAACAAGTACTTCCTCGGCCGGATGATATTTTCGTTCACGTGGAATTATCATCGACACCTTTCCACCGTGTGATAACACACAAGAAATCACAACTCGCACTTCGAAACAGAAATTTTCCTCGCCGATAAACCTGTCCTCGTCGTGGCGCTTCTCGCTTTCGAACGATCGTTAAATCGACGTCGTTCGATTCTGCACATTACTCGGGATCGACGAGCAATAAACGTTCCACACAAAATCTAGATGTTCCACTTCTGCCTTCACTCTGTTCGTTTTTCTTTTCTTTTTCTTTTTTTGTTTTTAATCTCCTTCTAAACCGATTTCCGTTTCGAATCGATCGAAAAGAGACATTGGACTGGCTCCAATTAGACGGTCGACCGTGATCGAAACGTTTATTGAAAATCTTTAGAGCCCAGATTCCAGATTTCTCTACGCACGTTAGCCTTATCGTTGGCGAGATAATATTATCGTAATATCGTGTTTTTTATTTCTTAGATCGCGAACGATAAACAAATTTTCGTACGCACGAAACGTCTCTCTGTCCTCGTTTCCTCGGGTCGCTAGTTTCAGAGAGGTAATCTTAAAGTCAATGTGACTAGATTAGCAGATCACGAATCGGTTTTTTGCACCGGTCGATCGACACACACACGGATATACTCACAGAGATATATATGCATGCGCGTATATGTGTTCACACAACACGTACAACAGGTATCAACTCGAAGGCATTCTTCACGATTCTTCGAGCGCGCGCGAGATCGCTTTTCACTCCGCTCTTAATTAATCACGAATGCACTGGGGGATTAAGCGCACGGAATGCGCGACGGCTACCATCCACTTTCACTCGAGCTCGACTTTTTTTCTTTTTTCTTTTCCCACAAGATGGATTTTCGGCGGCTCGTTAACCGACCGAATCCGAGAATCAAGAACGTCGAGAACGTCGTCGACGCGCACACCACCGATTATAAATAATTTCTTTCTTCTTTTCCCTTCCACTTGGCTCCGCCACCTTTATCTTAATCGTATATACGTAGGTGCACGCGTATCGCTTTTATCAGCTCACGACAGAGAAACGACACCGTGAACGTTTTGATTTGCCTGTGGAGGAGAGCTCGGGCTCGCCCCCTCGCCGCAATGGGAACATTAATCTCGTCCACTTACCGGACGAAAGGAATTGTATTCCGTAACAGTAGCATATTAAAAGATGCTAATGCGAACCACTTAAACCAGTTTCGCCGAGAAAACCGACCGTCTCTTTCGTACCGATTAATCGATTAATTGGCCGAGCACGAGAGCGGCGAACAGAATCTTTTGGTCGATCGGCCGAAAAACGAAATGTCTGCTTTCCCCTGTTTCCCAAACGTTCGAGCTTTCCTTTCCTCCCCTTGAAAGCTTTCAATTTCTAACGTGCATCATCGGTCGATCATCGTCCTCTAAACCGCTTAACCTCTCGCTCCTTCCAGTTCCTTAAATTCCTCGAGTGCACATGTACTTGCTTACGAATCCCCCCTCGAACGCATCCAACGCGTAGAAGGATTCGATTCGCGAAAAAAAAGAAGCACGACACCGCCAGAAAAAAAAAAAGAAAAAAACTCGGAGGATCCTTCGAAACGCAAACGAAACGAATCGCACAACAATCGTAGCTTTTTTTTTATCCAAAATCTTCAAACCGATTCATCCAGAGGAAATGGTGTAAATCTTACAACACTGATCGTAGAAATCATCACCAGTATCGCGTACACATTTCTCGACCCGGTGTGCACGAATCCAGGAAAACCCACACGCACACATGCGCGCACACACGCACGCATGCATACACACACACATACACACAGACACACACCAAAGATCTTGATCTATCGTGTTCCACCACGAGCGAATCGAGTTCCACGAGTGTCCACCGTGTCCACACCAGGTTTAATTAACGATCGTTGGAGGAATGGAACGGAATACCAACGGCGACGACGGCCAAGTGCGCTCCACGGATCCAGACGTTGGGACCGCTCGGCGACGCTCAACCGTTCTGGTGTAATCGAGGCGATATACACACGGTCGATGCGGTTTCACGGCAGGGAAAGAGAAGGAGTGACTGGGCGAGACAGAGAGCGAAAGAAAGAGAGAAGGAAAGAAGGAGAGAGAGAGAGAGAGAGAGAGAGAGAGAAAGAGAGAGAAAAGAAAGAGAGAGAGAAAGAGAGAGAGGGTTTACATCAGATCAGCCGAGACACGCTGCACGTTTCACAGCCGAGACGACAGACCGATCGAGAACGTATCTCCGGTGGGCCGGCAGAGCACCTCGACGACGAGTTGGAGGCCGACAAATCGGTGCACGGATCCAGCTGGGCACCACGAAGCTGGCCCGATTCGACACGAGAGACCATGGCGTATGTGCACGAGCCGAGCCACGGCACGAACCGGTGCGAAGGAAACCTTCGAGTCGTCGCGAGAGAGTATGCGAGAGAGACCCGAACGGGGCCCAATCTCACTAGAGGGGACCTCTATAGCGCCTTTCCCCTAACTCCGACCGTGTGCGCACACCATGTTGGAATTTTCTTCTTGTTCGCGTTCTCCTCCGCCTTTTTTAATCACCTTCCTGTCCAAGCTTCTCTGCTTCTTTGAAAATATCTCTTTGTCATCCTCGAAGCGATCGATTCGATGTCGAGGATTCGATTCGACGATTTGAAACGAGGGTGAATTCGTTTGTATCGTTTGATTTTGATTTATGGAGTAGAAATATTGGTCGAATGATAATTTTTCGGTAATTTTTCAACGGATTTTACGCGTGTTTGATGTTCTTACTTTTGGAAAATTGTTTGCTATATCGTGTATTGTAAGATCTTGGGCTCCGTCTTTTGGCGGGAATGAATTTAAAATTCAAGCGTGTTATCGACGCGATATATGGATCGATGTGTTATACGGTGTGTTTTTTCACCGTGTGTTTATTATAATTCTCGGTTGTGGCGATGTTACCTGATCGACGAGGCGAGCTTGCACGGTGTCCGGAATAACAGAGGATGAAATAGCAGAGCAAAGTAATGCGAATTCGTCGACACAAAAGGAGTCGACTATATCGCGTTTCCGATAACTCTGATAGCTTCGTACATGAATTAGTTCGCCGGGCGGTATAAACATTCTATCGTTTCAAGAACAGTGATTCTAACAATCATCTCTATTTCCATTACAAAGCGAATCGAGAATCGATCCGGAGCAACTTTAAATAAAGAAATTGCATCCGTCTTCTTCTTCTTTTATTCATGATCTTCTTTGGGAATAAATTTTCGATCCCCAAATTGTTGGGATTGCACGCGGTTAATTTTAAATCGGTTGAATGATGTTATAGCTTTTCTTCAAACGCAAAGTTGTTCCAACAACTTTTTGTTCGGCCAATTCCTTTCCTGCAATCCGTGCCGCGTTAAACGAGCCTTCAAAAGCGAAATACACGAAATTTAATTGCAGTATGGTAATTCATTTTGTATACGCGTAACATTTTACTCTTGATATTTAAAAAATTCTATTTAAAATAAATTTCTAATTTTACTCGTCGCCTTATTTCTTTTCTCGATATTTTCCATAAAACTTTTTTCGTTTTTATTCCGTAAGCGCGTAAGTAATATTTTTCATTACGTGCGCAAAACTTTGGTCCCGAATCAAAAATAAATCATGGTTGAATAATTAAGAATAAAATTTGTTTTACTTCTTTCGTTTTGCACATTTCTTAATAAATTTTTCCACAGAAAACTCATGCTCCTGTTTCTCTTGCTCGAAGTTAATTCTTTTTTTTTTCTACAAATTAAACGTATGCGTTTCATTGTGAATGGAAACGATCATGAATATTCAAATTGAACGCAAAATCTTACGTCTCTTCCTTACAATTATAACAGAGACGATGCATCGATTTATTATTCCTTGATTTTCTATAAGCATGGATAAAGTCACGTGCAGGTTGCTCATTTAAAATCTGTTGGTGTTGCGTTCACTAACTGCGTAAAGACGATGCCACGAGACTTACCATTCACGAAGTTGGGATGTGGCTTCAAGAATGGAAACGGCGGCAACGTTGTGCGCGATGCTTTCGAACAGGCATCTAAATTGAGAGCCAGTTTAAAGCTAATTTATACTTATGCTAAGGTTAAGATGAACTGTCACATTATAATTTTCGAGACAAACATTAATCTTCTTTTTGGTGTCTCGCAAACATCACAAGAACGTACGATGAATCTGTAAATGTCTTCAAGGTCTTCTCTTTATATCACCAATTCGCGCGAAACGAAGGAACGAAGGAATCTCAGAAATTTTTAATCTAATATTCTTTCTTTCACAGATCGTACAATCTTTAACTAAAAAAACTTCTCTTACAGTATACAATTTAATTAGAGAATAAAAATCACTTGTTATTGTACGATCGCTTTCTTCTAAATTGTCAAGAAACCAACATGATAGCGAATTAATCTTAGAAAATGATTAAAATGGACAGTTGAAGGAAGTAGAACAGAGAATTTTGATGATCCAACTGAGTAGCCTCTTATATATTCATACTTATATTTATAGTTTTTGGTCTAGACTAAACTCCTTGAATCATTGCGAGACTCATCCGTCTAGAACTAGATGGATACTATTATATTACTATAAAGAATTACATATATCCACTGTTTTTATTCTTTCTATACGTCAACATAGCGATCCTCTTCCCTCGAGAGACCAGCAAAGGATGCAATATTCACGATCCCCTTGACATTAGATACACCTACAATAACGAGTCGTAACACGTACTCGCAGATCGAGTGCCAACTATGGTATAAATTCTTCTCGTTACAGTAGCTCTGATCGAAGATACTATTACTCCTATATTATTCTTGAAATTAATCCACTTGTAATATATATTCAACGATTGTTTGATATATATTTCATTATTTAGTACGATTATTTCATATATTTTAAGTTATTCTCAATACAAAATTGTATATATGTAAGTGCGAATAAAAGAAAAATACGATAATTTATGTTGGAATTATACAATTATGTTGATACACAATTGAATTACGATATTTCGTTACGCAATCGAAATACGAAGACTACGATCATCTCGTTCTCCCCGAGATGAATACCTCGTCCATTACGCAGTACGCTATTGTGTTCGATGACTATAGGAATTTAAAAGGCTCGTGCGAGTTCTACAACGTTCCATTGAATCGTGGACCTCCTGATATTCCGTTATTAGTGAACGAATCGAAGAAATTACCGAACACGTATCGTTTAAAACATCAAACGAACGCTTGTTTGCAATACTTCTATCACTTAAATGGAACGAGTTATATATTTTGATAAGCATTTACATACCTATACATGCTAAACCATAGGCTACGAAAATTAATTGGCAAATAGATTCCAATGTTTCACAGTCTCTTGATATTATTATTGCGCCTATAACTTCGTTGGTTCATGAGTTTCGTCGTTCATAATATTCGGTGTATAACCGATTAGATGAAAGCTTTCTGTCGTTGCACCAACCTTAACATTTGGCGTAATCAAAGGCTATCGGTTCTTTTTTTCTTCACGACTGTATTATCAGTCACAGATCTTATCTGGTTTCAGGCAGTTTATTTACATTTGCGGTACCAAAATGGCTGCTCGCCGCGGAAACCGCATCCAAGTAATTCGAAACCATTGAACTACATTTTCCACGGGTTAATCACCGACAATGCTCGATTCTTGGTAATATGCATATTAACTTCGATACTTTTGCATTGTCAAGGTACAGCGCGTTAAATGATGCTATTCTTTCATCGTTAACTACCATAAATGGTTGTGAAACGCGTAAGATTTTATTCGTTGTTTGTTATAAAAACTATCATAAAAAATTATTAGTCTTAAAATTATAAATTCTTTATTGTATATATTTTTTTAAATAATAAATTAAGAACAGTATTTAGAATGAAATTCAGTGAAAAGTGTGTTCATATTGTTAAGAGAAAATTTTGTTCTTCATTTGTTTTCATTTTTCTTTATGTTCCTTTGTTAATAAATATTTCTAGTTTCTAATTAATTTATTTATTTTTTTAATTGTGTTAAACTCATTTGTAATAAAAACAAAAAATATATATATACTAAAAAATATATATATATATTTCGTCAAATTACTTTTGACTTTATTGAAAGAGCCGCCATAATAGTCATTTTAGTGGAGGGAATGTGAACGGTACCATTAATAGTATACTTTGTGTCGCTATATATTCACTGTATGTTAAACATAATATAAAATTTGCTAAATAATTAAAATATTTGAATTACTTCAATAGAATCAATTCAATAAAATAATAAATTTCTTTAATAAATATGAATAATCTGCAAAATTAAATAAGTCAAGAGATATCTGATAACCAATCACATATAGTAAAAGAAATTGAATAAACTAAACTAAATGAATCATTATATATTATTATGAATAATATATAATTATAAAAATAACAATCAAAATACAAATTTTAATATAATTTGCATGAATTTGTAAACAATACATTAATTCAATTTAAGATGTATGTTTGAATTTGTTCTGGACAAGTTTTCTTCAATTGTTTTCAATATTTCAATATTTTAATATTGAATAATGTTTTTTTTTGTTGTATAATTTAAAATATATTAATGTATTATATATATTTAAAATGAAACTTGAATTTTGAAATGAATTTAAAAAATATATTATATTTTCTTAAATTTATTCCCTAGCATTTTTTCTAGTTTTATAGGATTTGAATGTTGGTACACCTTTTATGTGTCGACGCCCAAGCGTTACACTAATAACAACAAGTAGGTGTATTTACGAGTTAGATCATCCACATTTTTTAATAGCTAATGAACGTGACGAATAGTTATTGCATGTGAATTTTTATTTTAACAAAGCCATGACAATTTTGGAAACCTGTTGGTCACCATTTGTTTGGACCAATAATATCAAGACAGGATGTAAAGCTATTGCCTTTTATACAATTGTACGTATTTTTTAATTAAATATAACTTATGTTTTATTATAATTTAATTTATGTGTATTTTGTTTCAGGCTATTAGTATAGTATCTATTACATTAATTTCCTATCAATTAAATGGAGGTGATTCAACTCAATTGTATAATCCTCTTTTTGAGGCTGATGTTAGAGGATGTAAGTAATTGATAATTATATATATTATATAATATATATTCATATATATTCAAATATTTTATATTTTTTTTTAGCAATGCAAGTTGTGGGAGGATTTTTCATCTTTTATTTTAGTCTCCTGATTATATCAGGTGGTTTGATGATACATGGAATAAAAGAAGGAATAAGAGGATGGTTACTTCCTTGGCTTGTATTATGGTTTATTGTATGTTTATTTCAATTAGTTTTTGGACTTTGGCTTATAGGAGGATATTATATTTACGTAAGTTTCTCATATTTTATAAATACTTATAAATATTTTGTATTATTTTATATATTTTATAGTTCATATTTTTTAATATTATGTTTGTAGCTTGATGCAACATTTGCAGCAATGTGCATTTGGTTGTGGATGTCGTATAATGTATGTATAATATAATTTATTTCTTATATTCTTTTATCTATTAATGTATTTACATTGTATGTAATTACATTAATAATAATATCATAAAATTGAATATGTTTTTAGATATACTGTTGGTTAGTAGTACTATCGATGTACAAAATTTTTGAGGAACTGCAATCTCCAAATATAGAACTTCTATGGCCTTAAATAGCTACATAATACTAATTATAAGATGTAGGATACATTGATTGACACCAAAGTAAGATACAGTGTCTTATAAAGATATATCTATAATTTTCTACTTTGTATATTATTTTTCATAGAAAGTGTTTATTCAAAGAAATATTTAAAATAATTTAAATCAAACTAAAACCATACCATGTGTTCATTTTGAACATGATTATTTATTTTGATACATTTAGTATTATAAATATTGTGAACATATAAGTACCATACTTAGTGTCAGTAATGTACAATTAGTTCGATGCCTTGAAAGTTTATAACTTTCATATTTTAACAAAAGACTGATAATGGTCTAAGGATTCCATCCAGATTTCAAAAAATAATTTTGAAATTTATTGATAGAAATATATAATAAAATTTTATTGGTTGCTTTACACAACCAACAAAAATGTAATATTTGTAACGAATAGAAACATTTATTATAAATTTTATATAACATTATACATTTATAAAAAAAATGTAATATTTTGATATGAATAAAAAAATATAGAATACCTGTATTTCTTATATTAAAGACTAATATATATTTTAATTCTAATTTAAATATATATTTTAATTAAAAAATCACAAAAGAACGTACATTGACATTTCGTATCGTATTTATAATGGCGGACCAAATAAACAAAGAGAGCAAACATAAAGAGAAAGATAGAGATAGAGAAAATCGTACAACTAGCGCCATCTCTTGAGCACCGCAACAAATAAAATATAAAAAGGATAGAAGATATTTAAAAAGAGATAGAGATAAAGATAGAACAAAATCGTACAACTAGCGCCATCTCTGGAGCATCGCAGCAAATGAAATATAAAAAGGATAGAAGATATTTAAAAAAAAGATAGAGATAAAGATAGAACAAAATCGTACAACTAGCGCCATCTCTGGAGTACCGCAGCAAATGAAATATAAAAAGGATAGAAGATATTAAAAAAGAGATAGATATAGAGAAAATCGTACAACTAGCGCCATCTCTTGAGTACCGCAGCAAATGAAATATAAAAAGGATAGAAGATATTAAAAGAGATAGAGATAGAGAAAATCGTACAACTAGCGCCATCTCTTGAGTACCGCAGCAAATGAAATATAAAAAGGATAGAAGATATTAAAAGAGATAGAGATAGAGAAAATCGTACAACTAGCGCCATCTCTTGAGTACCGCAGCAAATGAAATATAAAAAGGATAGAAGATGTTAAAAAAGAGATAGAGATAGAGAAAAACGGACAACTAGCGCCATCTCTTGATATTTGTAGAAAGACTCGCTGTAAAAAGATACTTTTAGTGTTCAAGAGATGGCGCTCGCAATCGATTCTTGTTCTATATCTATCCTTTTCCTATTATTTGCTACTCTTATTTATTTAGTTTCATTTGTAGCACTCTAGAGATGGCGCTGATTTCAATATTTTTATTCTATCTCTATCCTTTTCTTATTATTTGCTCTCTCTCTATACTATTAGTTCAATTGCGCGTTCACGAGTTAATTTCTGATTAACTTTATAATTTTGTTCGTTTATCTTACTGATTAAAAATGTGAACAAATTCGTTTTAATTTTTATATATTGTGAACATATATATTTATAAAATATGAAAATAAACAAATATGAGATATATATTTATTGTTTATTTTAATATTTTTATAAATAATATATATGTTTTATATATACATTCTTAAATGTATCAATATAATTAATATATATATAATATATATATATATTAATATATATTATATATTATAATAATATATATAATTTTTTTCTCTATTTTTTTTTTCTATTGTAATAATATATATATTTCATATATAAATTTATTTCTCTAAATATTGAAATTATGACCACATGCATATATAATAAGATCACATAAATAAACCTTCATGGAATTGCAATTCACTGATTGTTTAAGAGGCATTACTAGAAGAAACGAAATACTTTTTAAATCTTTTTTAAATTGTTCTATTCTTAATAACAACTCGAGATAAACTCCCTTATAGACGTATTCGTGAAATGTTTCGTATCTTACATGTTTCGGGGATTTAATTAGCGCTTCGGCCTGTCTTCGAAGGAGAGAGCGCGTTTTTGACAAATTTTCACGAAATACGACGCCCATAGAAACGAAAGATAAAGATCGGCCACGATGACGTAAAACGTTTCGAGAAAGTTTTATTTATTATCGTCATTAATATCGATACAAGACCGAATAATCTGGGAGGGAAATTAAATTAAACTCATGACTCGTCGAGTTTATTATTCTTAATTCGTACACGTTTCCCGTACGATAGAAGTAATAATTCCATTACAACACGTGACTCGTGTGTAACGAAATTTCACGGTTGCATTTCGTCAAATTCGCCAATGATATTATTGATCGAAATTTCATTTTCACTTTTAAACGTCGATCGATTAAGGAGGATTATTTACATTTATATACATTTCGGCTTGGAACGGAAAATGGTAGGAGAAATGTCGAACGAAATTTACAGCCGGGGATATTTTTTTCAGGCGCGACTTTCGACTGTCGACAATGGTTTCGCGAAAGATGGTAGGCATAATAATGTACAATCTTTATTGTCACGACGCCACTTTCACTTCTGAACCGACCACACCCGAGGTAATCGATCGCGATGATCATAAGCGCTATTCGAACAACATTTACCTATATTCACACCGGTTTGGGTCTGTAATAATGAAATTAATTGCGAGGTTGATCGTTTCGCAATAACTGTAACCTTATCCATTATTGTGGAGAGAAAGTAAGTTGCCTGGGTTCAAGAATCTATACGTGGGAATTTATTTTAATTTCAAGTTTATTAAATTATCGATAATATTTTCCATTGTAATTTATCTCAATAAATCTATCATTATTTTAATCATTTTATAAAATGATTAAAACATTGAATTTGCGATAGCAAATCTAAAGAACTAACTTAATCCTTCAATTTAATCCTCCTAACTGTATATACTTCCTCCTGGCTGTATAATAATACGTGATTGATCATTCGATCATTTTCAAGGATGAAAACGAGCATTTTTCCAAATGAAATTTTCGTTATTATAAGATGTGATAAATTATTCAACGACGATTGTTTCATTTAATTATACTCGTCGATGCACAGTATTACAACGCTCACTTGAAACTTGATTTCTAAGGAAGGTATAAAGAAACGCTGGATATTTTCTCGACGCTTTTATCGGAAGAAGAATGTTCCATTCATACTTTTACACGCCATTTATGGACGCCTCATGCGCGATATCAGTCTTATCAGCACTTCTACGCCGCCTACAATTTAATGCGGTTGTATGCGCATGTAGAGCTATCTGGAAAGGAGAGACAGCGTTGCAAGAAATGCTACCTGCACGGCAAACAATCGCGAAATCTCCTTGTCGAGGAGTATTCAATGCCAATCCTGGCTTCGAATATCGTTCTAATTTTTTCCCTTCTTTTTTTCTTTTCTTTTATTACGCGACAGTTCCGCTATTTACGACATTGAGAAACAATTGAACATTATCTTTGCGGTCGTATGAATTACACGGGAATACCTTGAGAAGAAATTTAAATTTACCGTACTTTTCGATAAAAACGGATTATAACATAATGAATAATTGATATCGCGAATTTTTTCACCTTGATCTATTTTTTAATAACACACCTTTTTCTATAATGATTTAATGAAATGATCAATATACAACATGTTATAAGAATAACGTTTATTCTTATATATTTATGAAATATATGCATAATGAATAATTAATCATTTGTAAAACAAAATAAAAACGAAAGATATTGGAAAAGATCTTTGATTTTCCTGATCTGATCTACTAAAGAAAGTAGTTCTTTATATCGAAACTCTATCGATTTACTTAATTGTTCGTATAAATGAACACATAGGAACAGAAAACGAATTACACATCGTGATCGATGTGAAAGAAAGAAGCGCGGATCGAAGGCAATTGCATCGTTTTAAAAGTGGTTACCAGATCAGAGCGCACGAAACTTAGATCCAATCCCCGTGCGGTAAAGGGAATTCGACACGAATTCTAACGATGACACTCGCTCGTTTCGCAAGTCCACTCGCTGTCCGCAGATTCAAGGTGTCAGATAAGGTTTCGAGGCACGAAACTTTCGCTGCTCGTAACGAGACGCGAGACAGAGTTAATTATTGTCTCAGCTATTGCCGAGAGAAACGGCTCGTGCCTCTAAAAATGCAGGAGCGCTTATGGAATAAAATGCAACACGTTAACGCATTCTCCCATCACGAGATGCGAGTGGAAGGATGCAAGGACGAAGAGAATGTGTCGTAATCGAGGTGTTAAGATCTCGCGACGGAAATGGGAAAAATTCGTATGATTGTTCTCTTCTGTTGAACGAAACAAATCGGTAGAAACGACTGTCGTAACGATTTGCATAGGATTGCATAGGATTCGCGCACCAGTGTTGGCGTGCTCACATTTCTCAGCCTGCCTCCTATATTACAGTTTTACCGTGGCGTTGATGTAATGCAAATCGCTTGTACCACGATAAATCCACGATGAAACATTTAATCAACAACCCGATGTTGCCTGAAAAATTTTCAATCAAGCTGAAAGTTGATACTATATATGTAATATAAAAGTGAATCGCAGATGGTTAAAGGAGAACTCGATTAGAATCCGTGAAAAAATGATTACCATTCTGCGCGCGACAAGGTCAAATTCCGCGCTGATTGCGCGATGCGAATTGACACACGCGCCGGTTGGAGAGATCTCGCGGAGATGCTTCGTTACAGCCGATTCCCCTCCTTTTATCATTCGTGTCTCATCGCGTGAAATCTTACCGCACTGCCTACCACCCTTTTTCTCTCCATTATTCGCGCGGCGGAATCGTAAATCGCGAGACCAGTCTAACGAGTGGTGGACAACGGAACGATCGACTCTGTGGTGAAACGTGGCGATCACCGATCGGTCGCGGCGATTATAATCGGCCGGAGACGAGGGTGAAATCCTCCATTTATGCTCGATAGAAGGAGAAGATTGGAAGAAGCGAGGAAGAACGGACGATTTTATGACAGGCGAACGAACCTTCGTTTCGTTTGATTCTCGTGCCATGAATTTAATTGTAGTTGTCCGTAATACTCTTCGAATAAAGGGGAAAGGATAAAGAATAATGATACACGGGATATCGAAGTTTCGACAACGATTAGAAATAAATATCCCTGCATGGTAATCGTTGCTGGGAATTTTTGTTTCGATCAATGGATGTTTTATGTTTCGTAATAGTGAAATTTACTTGATATGAATAATAAGAGATTAATTATCGGGCCATGATTATACAGTTCCAAAAAACAATTACAATTTATTGTATTCAAAAAAAAATAAAAAAAAGTCAGAAATTTTGTAAGATTTATCATATTTCATATGAAATTCCTCAAAATCAATCTTCATCGTTTCTCTTTATTTATTACAATTCCGAAGCATCCTACATTGAAAAATAAAACAAGCATTCTTTAAATAAAAAGCTATTTCTGAGCGTAGAATGAATATTTTCAATAAATATAAACGAAGAAATTTTTACTCGTTTAAGCAGAAATTTTTCGCAAAAGAACTGTTGATTGCTTGACGAATATTCTCTCGAAAAAACGAATACAGAAGCCGACAAGATTCTCTCCTCTCCCCAAAATACACGTAAGTCCTCGCCTCGGAAAATAATAAATTCACGCCGACATATATATCGCGTTCTCATACATGGAAACTGTCGTCGATGATCGTCGAAACGCATCATTTCACGAACAATTGCGTAGAAAAAAGAAAAAAAAAAAATAAAAAACACAACGTGGCGGGGAACGCTATTCTGCTATTCTCTACTTTCAATGTAGCACATCCCCGCCCGATGCGGCGTCTCCTTCGACACGGCTATGATTTACGACGTGTCACAGAAGAGGTCGTCAGTCAAATTGTTTCACATTGATTTTGAGGTCAAGAGGCTCGTACCGTGGCCGCGTCTCTGCCCACACGCGACGTCCCCGCAAAAGCATTGTGGTTTCCAGCGCGCTTATTTATGCGCGGCCCGGCCGTTTCCGCCCCTTCCGCTTCACGCTCTGGCCGTTGACTCGGTTCACTTGGACCGCGCACGACACTTCTGTCGTCGGCCCCATCTCCCCGGCCATTGTCAGCCAGCCTCCTTCTGCTCGCCTCTTCCTCTTTTCGAGAGACGTGGCGATTTCCATACGCGCGAGTTTTATGCGTTTCGCCTATTTTTAGGACCCACGTCTCTTTCAACCTGGCCTGGAGAACCACGCGGATTTCCCTCTTTCACGCTCGTCGACGCTCGGTTAAATTTGCCTTTCCGTGCTTTTTTTTTTTTTTTTTTTCTTTTTTGCCCTCGTGGACAATGATGATATTTCTGCGACCGTGCGCTTTAAAGTTTAAGTTTCAAAAGGGGAGCGGTTGTCGGGCGGAAAGATGGCCCGGAGGACGAACAGCTTTGATGTGACAAGTTCCGGGGGGAGGAAGGGGAGCGTAATGCGTCGGCTCCTTCACGCGAATTAGAGAAAAGTGGGGCACGAGTTGGCTTTTTATAGTTATGGAATCTGGATCCTCGGGACGAGTATTAATGTTGTATATGCTAGTTTTGAGACACAGGTTTCAAGCTTATTACGTTCTCTGGTGAAAGCAAGTACGCACCATTCCATTGAATTTTTATAATTTTATAACATAATCTCACGGTGTATGCAGGATGCGTGAAAAAAATTTAGCTCGATTGAAGATTCTTGAGGTAAATTATTCCTTTTGCTCGAAAGATTTCTTGTTTGTTAATTAATAATAAAACGTTTTTGAAGTATCTTATATAACGTTTCAAATCTTGCAAAGCAGATATAATAAATCACTCCTTGCGATACCTGTGTATTTAATTATCTCCTCTTAATGCAGTAAGATCGTTTATAATCGAAGTGATATACGAGCACAATAATACAAAGATACACAACGATAAACAATATCTTGCAAAGCGATCTAACAATTTAACCAAAGTCTGTTAATTCTACTTGCTCTTGAAACGTAATAAAATATATATGGTATACATTTTAACATATCTTTTATGCACGAATGGGAGAATCGACGAAACAATGAAAGCTATCGCCGATTTATCTACTCGATCTCGCGAATGTTGGCGCGAGCGCGGCGTTTCAGATATTTTTTGTAGATTGAATTTTAAATCGTGACTCGCCTCGTGGCCGAAGTCCACGCTTGAAGTTCAATATTTATCTCCTTCGATCTCCTTTGGAAAAAAATAACACTTCACGAAATGTCGGGCCGATTTCATCTTTACAACGGGCAATAGCTTCGGGAAAAGGTCAGGTAGTTTCTTTTCTTTCTTTCTTTTTTTTTTTTTTTTTTTTTTTTTTTTTAAAGAAAGCACTCGAGCACCGTAATGCACCGCGCATCCATTTTTCCATCCATCAAGCGGATCGACAATGCCCGCTCGAAAGGGTAACGTTAAGTAAATACGCCTCGAAGACAAGTCTTTTGACGAGACGAGACGAGACGAGACGAGACGAGGCACGTTTCACGACCCTTTCTCGTTTCACTAAAATGCACATTATCGATGTAACAATCGGTACAAAATCTTTTTTCTTGTCTTTTCGTATTTCTTTTAAAATATACAATATTTGATACTTATCGCACTTTCGAGATCACAGTGATTTTTAAATTGTGCGTAATAATAGAAAAAATAAAAAACTAGAACTTTAATCATTGTAATTTCCATCATTTTATCATTATTATTTTCAGCTTTATCGCTGATAACGTGGTAATATTTTAAAGGCACGATAATGCTTGTTACATAAACTATATATATAT
>NW_006263735.1:32905-52157 GCF_000469605.1 Apis dorsata | reverse complement strand
TCGCTCGAAAAAATGAGATTTACTCTTCAAAAAAAAAAAAAAAAAAACGAGAAGAAAGTGTACCTTTCCTTTCCTTTTCGTCAAATTTGGCCACGTGTCATTTATAATCGGCCGTCATTCAAAAAAACTCGTTCAGGAAATCGCAGAGAAAAAAACGAGCAGTAAATGGAAAACAATTTCGTTTCGATGGAGAACAGGTAGGCAAGGCCTTTTCATCGGTGCGCCAAATGAATTTCGTTGATTAATGTTTCTTTTCCAGGGCCAAATGGTGGTCGATTAAACGGCGGTCGATTATGCAAATTTTTATTTGGCGCACGCTTCGCGAGAAAGTTACGGTAAAATCGGGAGAGAAAGAAGAAGGAGAAACGAGGCCTGGCGCGAGGCGGTCTCGAGATGAAACTGAACACGGAAAAGAGGTTTCTTCGGAGGAATCGGCGGAGATTTTTGCCTCGGTGAGCCGCACACGAGGCGCGTATGCAAAGAGAGGCCGAGACGGCCTCATAACGTATGTATCTCGCTTTCTATCGGAGCCCCTGGAACCATATTAGTGCATCCTGTGTTGCGCAAACTGCAGCGGCCGACTGCAATCCGGCTCCATATTAGCTCGTGCGTTGTATTTACGCGTCTACTCATTAATTGGAACGTTTCCTGCGTAATATTCTATTATTATTATTATTATGGCAAAACATCCGTCGTAATATGCTCCGGCTACAGGGGGAGGAGGGATTGAAATTTTTCTTTTGTGAAAACGTAAGGCAGATGTGCACAGTTATTATTATCCACCTTTCGTACTCGTGCCATTCTCGATCACGTTTAAAAAGTAATCCTTCCAACAGATTGATTTTGAAAATTCTCTGCAATTTTAGACAATAACAGATATTCCATAATTTTAAGTTTTTGGTATAATAATATATTTAAACGTATAATGGTTTCCTTTACAGTTTGCAGTTATTAAAAGTTATTAAAAGTTATTAAAAGCTCAGTCGTAATATTGTTACGTGTGATAATACGACCGTGAAATGTGGTTACAGTTACTCGCTTTTTATCCTTGAAAATTATTTCGTGAAAATAACAGGATGCTCGCGAAATTGAATTAAAACTGAAAAATTTGATTCGCGTGAATTGGAGAGCAACAACATGTTTTTGCGCTCACTTATTAAATAGGATATAGTGGGAAATACAAGTGGGAATTTCAAGTGCAAACTTTGATGTATGCGTGCAAATAAATAAACGTTGTTGTCGAGAAACCGAGGTTTTACACACCGACGAGAAAGTTATGTACATGATACGTGTACTGAATTATTCGCCAACTAAAGAAAATTACATGCGGAGCAATCTTGAATTAAAAGTACCGTATGTATTCAATAGCGCGGAACAAAGTCACGAATGGGACTCTCATTGGCCTGATCTCGAAGTATACCGTTCGCTTTATGACAAATTAATATTGAAATTGACTAATTGCCAACGATTTGTACGAGTAATATTTATGGGTACGAAAAGTAATGGATCGATGGATTCCGTTTTCCTAGAAATTAACGAGAGCTAAAAATATTCTTAATATCAACGCCAATTTTATTTATGTTATATCATATGCGTTACATCATTCATGAGATAACCTTTCGTTTGATCTTGCTAAATTGTCCCAGAATTCTCAGAAATCAGTATCTCGAGCGCTAGTTAACGGTCAAAGGCATCATTGACTGATTTCAGAACAAACGTGGCGCACGATTGTCCCAGAATTCTAATTTATGACATCGTCTTTGTGTCACGATTCTCACGCCAATGTTCGTCCGAATTTGACAATCTTAATTACTTGAGAATTAATCAATCAACCGATCAAATTAACGCACGATATCAGTTGTATAAACCAATCTTCAAGAGTTTAAAAATTTTTGAGGAATAAAGATATTCGCAAAATCACAAATCTCGATTTTTCATGTAAAAAATATGAGAAGAAATTAAAAATTTTGTCATTAAAATCCATTCGAAACATAGAGAAAACAATATCATTGAAATTACTTTTTGATTCATCCCGATATCTCAATCGATTGCCGAGATATAAAAACTCAAAGTTTCCATAAGAACAGTGCAGAGATTATGAATAAGCTAACTCAGTGACCTACATTTTTTCTTATGAAATGCGTACTACGTTTTTCCAAGAATCGCGTCTGTCGCTTGTCTGGAGTTTGGATAGGTCAGTGAGACAAGGTGCGAGCGAAACATCCGAGTAAAAGACAAGAATAGTAATAGTAAATAATTAAAAATTACCCTTTCCTTTACACGATGATATCTCGGGAACCAGAAATCGTTTCAGGATGAATCAAAAAACGTTTCAAAGAGTAAGATTTCATGCTTCTAATGATCGCTCATTCATTGACCGGAAGTTATTATCTTTGGAGTTATAGCGGTTCAAAATTTTTCTAATTTTAATATATTTAACAGGATTTCAAGAATATCCTTTTAAAAAATTATCTTTTCTTTACACGATGATATTTCGGAAATCAGAAGTCGTATTGAGATAAACGAAAAAGCGTTTCAAAGAGCAAGATTCCGCGTTTCTAACGGTCTTTCATCCGTTCATCAAGGATTATTATCTTCAGAATTACATCGATTTAAATTTTTTCTAATTTTAATAAGATTATAATCGAGTTTCCCTAATGATATATTGACTCTAATTTGATTAAAGTCTTTTATTTTGATGAAGTAAATTATATATTTCCACTTTTGTATCTTTATTTGGGTATATTGATTAATACATCCAATATTTATATCACTTATATAAAACGCGTATGTAGCATGAAAATTCTTTGACGCGGAAACAAAAAAAAAGAGGACAAAGCAATGGGAAAAAAAATGGCGGCCAACGGAAAATAGAAAAGGGAACGAGGATAGAGCGAGGCGAGGGAACAATTGATGACAATTGAAGCGACGAGTTGGACGTAATTATCGCGACTCCCTCGCGTTACTTGATAGCGTAATTAGCGTCGTCTAGTTGGCTTGGCGTGTGAAACACGGGCCGGTAAACATGGGCGATCGTATTAATCGTTAACTATCTTGTACTCGTGAGAGGAGGTTGCCGCATTCAAGCTCGCGGCAAAGGTCGGATAATAGTGACAGTCGTAAAGTTAAAACCGCGTCCAATTAATTCCCCAGTCGTGGGTCCAGCCACCACTCGTCGGAGGAACGATCGTGTTTCCTCTCTCCGATACACACCGCCTCGTGCCCATGGAAATCCATGGAAATTAATTTGAAGGTGTGTCTCCTATCGCCAGATTGCTCCGCTTGGAAGATTCGAGGCACGGCGTGAAAATGGACGATTACTCGCGATCCGGCGAGAAAGAAAGTCGAGGAATTACGGCGATGCGAATTTTCACGCTCGTTTGCCGAGATAAAACTCGCGTCGAAACGGTTTTATCGCCTCTAATTTGTATTAATCCGACTGGTTCGATTCCTTGGTCCTTGTTGATGGTTGGAATTGATTTGATTCGATTGGTTTGAAAGGAATTTCGAAGCGATTTCTTCTTCTAACTTACTCTCTTAACGTATAGAAGAAACGATGATTTTCTTTCTCGATTCTTTTTCAAAATTTATTCCCCACGATAGAAAGATCGAATTTTCCTTGCGTAAAAACATTGCGTAAAAAGGAAGATATATATAAATAAACTAGAGCTAAAAGTTCTTCGCGTCGGTATGAATGAATTAGATGTCTGGGAAATGCTCAAGATTCGAAAGAGGGGGTGATCATTGTTCGCTATTAATCTCCTTAGCCGAAAATCCCTATTATTATTAAAATTATAGCGCGCCAGAGGCTGCCACGCTGCATTAGGACTACTACTGTTTGCGGATAGCGTGTCATTATACGTAGGGAGCACAAGCGTCGAGAATTGTTTCGTGTGTGGTCCGTGCATCACATGGACATTAATATCACGTCCGTCTGAAACGTGTGTTTCTTTGAAACGATTCCCACTCGGTTCAGGTAGATGTTTCCTTGTCTACTTGGTTGCATTCATTTCATCAAGTCTCGAATTGAAAAGATTACATTTGATATACGATCGAAGGTAAATTTTTCGATTCTCGAGCGTTCTCTCGAGCGTGAAAAGAGAAATAATACTTGTTCCACGGAGTCAATGGATTGTACGAACCTTCGATCGTTTATGTTTGAATAATGAAAATGATTGTTTCGAGCTAACGTTTCAGAAAAAAACATTTAGAGAACTGTAGAGATTAATCAATCCAATGCCAATTATTAGAACAATTTTTCTTCCAATTTTTATATTTTTAATCGTAAAAAATCATATATAATTTTACGTAAAATTATCGAATTAAAAACCTTTGCTCGAGGTAAATACACAAGAATACTTCAATAAGTAGAAACAGAAGAATCGCGAAGAAAATTCTATTCTTCGAAGCGTGAAGCAATTCTATATTTCAAGGGGAGCGATATTCCAGTTTGTTCGAATACTTCCTCCAGGCTATTACACTCGTTCGAACAATTCAATCCGAGCATCTCGAGTATCAAGTGCGGCGCAACAACGATCTCGTAAAACTTGTGGATCCATGACACGGTTAGATCTGTCGGGCCAAGCCTGGCCTGCACGTATGCACGCGGATAGGCCGCATTCGTATACCAGATTATGGAGTTCACGTGTCGTATTATCATAGACAGTGCAATGTCACGAGCTCCTCGTCTCGTGTTTGCACGTTAAAGGCGGCTGTAACGGCTTGCTATATTACGGTGATCCATATATCGCCGAGCACCTCGGTTGCCGCGCGTATATCCCTCGTGCACGTCGAGCAAACGAAACCTGGATGCAAGAGCATGAACGTCCGTGGCCGCTGCTAATCCCGATCGTGCACCTCCGATCCCCCATTGATCCTCCCCGTCCCTAATAATCCGGTTTCAACCGTAACCATTAAACGCAGCTTTCCGTTACTCCCATGCGAGATTTGTCGCTTAGCAGAGGTTGAATAAGGTATTGGATAATAATAATAAACGATAAAAGATATGATTTATATTTATAATTTATCGCCTTTTGAGTAATTTTACTTCAAGTTGAAAATTTTCACTTTTCGTTTTCGTTTCGAACGAACGATGAAAGGTTAATTAATGATTTTATCATAATTTGATACTTTGGTAGAAATTTATGTAATATTTTCTGTATAATGGTGAAACTAAGAAATGAAAAGTATGGTAAATATCTTGATCCTTTCAATTCTGAATATCTAGGAACTGAATTGTATATATATATATTAAAACTTAATTTAGTTGAATTTATACAGTAATTGTATATATTGTATATTCTTTTTATGCAACCAATTAATGTCCGTGAAATATTGCATCTGTTTCCAGTTCCAAAAAAAAAAAGAATATAAATTGTGTAAACCATGTTTCATAAATAATCCACCGTGCTACTTGCATACTCGACAAGTAGATACTTCCTGCATCGTACAGACAAAACATCTCGGGATTCTCTCGAAAATAATTCACACGATTCAACCCACGATCCACTCTTTTGTCACTCGCGCAATCCTATTCTACGGGACATTTTAACATTCGTTGCTGCGTCGCTTTTCGCGATGTCCAACGGCGAACAATGTTCTCCGCTCATTTTTCAAACGAGCACTCGCTGGAAACACTGGTTGGACTTTGACAAATGTCAAGTGTTCCTTTGTGATAGTTCCCTTATCCACCGAAACATATTGACCCCGTAAGATTAACCCAATTCCACCATCTTCCCACGAGTGGCAACCGTTGTTCGTGTGTTGCTACGCTCGAGAACGCTCGAGGCGGGTTTGCAAGTAGGATCAGAAGCAACGAGCATGTTGCACGTGATACTCGCGTTACTTCCGTCATCCTTGTTTTGTCTTTCACCGGGAACAACAATCGACTATCCCTTGGTTTGGCGAAATCCTAGGTGATGTTCATTAGGATCGTTTTCTCAAGAAATTTAGGCGGCCATTTTTCTTATTGTTAGAGAGCATTGTTTATGAAATCGTGAATCTGACGTCGATGCATTTAAATTTTTGATAAGATCTTCGAGATGTTTGGATGAGGAAATATGGAACAATCGAATTTTTCTGTTGTTTCTATTTTTTAGGGGGAGGGAAGATACTTTTAGATACTAGAAAGTTACAACGTAAATTGTGTAGAAATTCCAATGCTTTTTATATTATCCAGAAAAATTTTTATTGTTGCTTTTTATTATTTAAATTATAATTAAAGAAGTAAAAGAATGTAGGCAAGAATTTTTCTGGATATTAATTCTACGCGCAATTGTATTGGAGACATAGAATCTCAAAGGATCGAGGAATCTTGCAATTTTATGAAAAGAATATATTACTTATATGATAATATATGTTTTATGAAAGAAAATACAATTAAAAGAATAAAGAGATGATGGATATGTAAATGTGAAATTATACGTCATTAGAGATGATTAATAGATGATTAACAACCTTCAATATTTATCAAGCGAATTGACAGCTTTAAACAGGTTCAAGGGAACAAAAGGTGTTGCAATTGTAATTAAAACGTTTATAGTGAAAGTGTTTGACAAACACCTTACGCAACTTCTTACATTCCAAACACATCTCGTGCTCTTCATGCATTATAACGCGCATAAACTTTCAAACTATATATGTATATGGGTATTTATATGAAAAGAGTGTGAAAGAGAATCGTTACAATTGGCCTTGGCGAAAGTAAAAGTATAAATTGGAATCACGTCGCTTGTATGGAAATATAACGAAGGGGAGAAAGTCGTTTTCCTGTGAGAATTTAAATCCCGCAATGGCGGCCATGCATCGAGCAAATCGAATGCCCTCCTGGATCGAGTTATATTAAACAGTTTCGATCCAGTATTCATCTGAACTGGAACATTTCCTACTCTCGTTTTTCCCACGATGCTTAGATGAAAAAGTTGTTTCTGAGTCTCGAGTCAGAAGGAAATTGTAGGAATAAAAATTGATAACAGTATAAAGCACAGGAAATTTCTTCCTGTCCTATAATCTTGCATCAATTTCTAGGAAATCCTCTGTCTCGAGAAATATATCTCTTCTAATCTTGGAATTCTTTTTTAAAAACTCGGCAAACGAAATCGAATTCTTATTCAATGATTTCTCGAGAGAAATTCGCTCCTCCTACCATTACATTATTGCAATCGTCAATAAAACCTTAAACATTAAGATTTGTTTCCACTCAACTTTGTTTGAACTCAATATATCAGCAACCAATCGACCATCCTATCACCTCCAATCTCGTACGTATTTGAAATGCATCGAATTTCAAATTCTCACGCGAGATGTCAAACAGATCGATACGCGGCGAATAGAATCGAGTATGTTAACTAGGGGTGATCTACATGCATGCTGAGCGAAATGTATGCAGAAGCCAACGATTGCCAAGGCATCTTGATCTTGCTCATTCGCCTCGAGGGGCTACGGCGTGCAACAACGAAACACAGGATCCATCTTTTCTCTCTTTCACGGGCCTCTCCGGTGTGAACCCCCCGTGAACCGATTTGCAAGTGAGAACGAGCAACGTGAACAAAGAGCCCGATGAGTCGGATATGCGGTCAGCCTTGGAAGATAGGAAATTCTCAGGAAAATTTTTAATCTTGAACGAAGATCGGGAAGTCAGTGAGTGGAGGAAGAGTATAAGAGTACTGTTTCAGAGATTTTTTTTATGGCAATGAACTGGTAATCGTAACGATTTGGAAAGTGGGACACGAAAGAAATATAAATGTTTTCCTTTCGAGAATTAAAATTTTCGAAAGAGGAAGGAACCAATCAATAATTCGAATAAAATACTAAATATAGTATGAAGTATTCAAAGACCACGATATCTCCACTGTTATTTATTATGATGAAGAAAGATCTGTAGGATCAAACTTGCTGAGTTATCATACATAATTTGATATGGTTAATGACGTAATGGTTCCAAGTCATTTACGAAGAAAGCGATAGAATTTTTAACATTCTTTAAATATAATCTCTAAACATCCAAAAAATTATGTATCACTTAATTTAATCTGGTATTTTTTTTTTTCTATCATCAATAATAAGCAATCGAGATATTCAGACGGCCTGGTTCGAGATGTTTCACCCTATATATCGTGAAAATATGCGGTTCATTATTAAAATTGTCAGTTCTCCGATAATTTCTAAATTTATTCCATATAAAAAAAAGATCGATGCGGAACACGAAACGAGTTCTCCAATTCTATTTTTCTCACGGGGAAAATATAATTCAGCTCGCGTGAATCTGAAGC
Source organism: Apis dorsata (assembly GCF_000469605.1). Lineage (NCBI taxonomy): Eukaryota > Metazoa > Arthropoda > Insecta > Hymenoptera > Apidae > Apis > Apis dorsata. The sequence goes on along the minus strand of NW_006263735.1, from coordinate 43,887 downwards.
TGTGCGGAAACGTAATCGATAAACAGACTGCTTTACGCGTGTCGCAATTATCAGTGATCAAGTCACATTTATCAATGCGTTTCGATCGATCGTGATCTCGAACGGCCGGATAGATTCTAATTTCCAATCGGATTAATCCAGTCGCGATATTTTCTTTCGCGATGAGCAACGACAGCTTTATTGACACGACGTCCACGTTACTTAACTTGCGCTGTAACACGTTTCCGATTGATAGCGTGACTTATAATTACGCAGCCTGATCGCGATGAATCGGTCGATCGATTTAATGAGATGTCAAAGAATCTGTGGTATATGAGTTCCTTCTCTTTATCATTCGTTCAATAAGACATAAATTTCTCGATCGCAACGTTCAAGGAGATCACAGAGTAATTTTTATTTGTTATTATTCATATGGAAAATTTAATACGATTATAAATGTAATCATTCAATCAATATTTCATCGCTCGAGTCACAAATAGAAAAAGCGTCATGAAAAGCGTTATACAAATCTTAAATATACTTACATCTATAAAACGTGGACTTATAATTTGCTAAGGAGATCGAATTAATAATTTTTGGGATGTTCACTTATTTTTATTCATATTGAAAAATTTGAGAACACCATTCGATCGTCAATATTTCAAAAAAGTACCATTTCTTCGTGATCGAAACCACGAAGGTAACGATGTTTCTTCCACGATCTTTTCTTTTAGCAACGTTTATACACGAAACCTTGAATGCTCGTTTGAGCACAGGCTAGGAGGCCGGCACGGTTTCGAGGATCACGCACACGAGGACGAAGGGGGGGTATACGGGCCACGGCTACTTCGTTGCTGACGTCTCAATGCAGCCACCGGGTGGACCACCCAGTCGCGATACTTCCTACGACCGCCCAAACCAGAATTGCCAAAAAAAAGACGATGCGAAGGGAGGACGAGGACAGAGGGAGGGGCCGATAGGGAGGAAGAAGGGAGACGGAGAGATGGGAATCGCGGCGCAAAACAGGGACTCGCGGCGAGGAAAGAGGAAACGAAAACGTCGGTGGCGCTGCCTCGAGGGAGAATAAGAGGAAGATGGTGAAAGAAGCGAATACTAAGCGGGGAGTGAGATACGATCGCGGCCGAAATTTACTCATCCGGCCGTAATTGCTTTCGGGATGAGCACGTACGACAGGTAGAAGAGGTCCCGGTGGGCACACCACCTGCGCTCACGCGATCCACTTTCGAAAACAGCGAGCCGCATTACGCCGGCTCGATTGTCAACGCATAAATGAAAGCCGGCTGCCGGTTAATGAGCACGATTGGAAGGGCGAAAGTGGCAATGATTTCGCAAAATTAATTATGATTTTGTCCTTGTTATTATTATATGGAAATTTGTTCGAAAGTTTTCTTTGATCCTTTGGAAATCCGATTTGAAGTTGTAGATTTTTTTAACAGGCACTTTGATGAGAAATACAAATAGTTTTTAACTTATTCAGGGATCGAAACAAAGACAAAAATTGTGTATTTTGTGTACCGGCTTTCATACTTGTTTTTAGAATACGGATTTTTAATTTCGTAGATGTATAGAATTAATAAAATTAATTGAATTAGAAATATTTATGGTTACTATATATAAGAATATCGAAACAGATTAAAATATTATATTCGCAAAAAAGGAGGGATCAAGGATTAATATCATTTTCGAGGAATGTCGATAAAATTTCATTCAGTAACGATCCTCGACAATCAATGGCATTCGAAAAATCTTGATCATCCTCTTTTGCCGATTACACGGGATCGAACTGTCAAAGATTCAAACTGTCAGAGTGATTATCGCTCTTCACTCTTCGAGCAAAAAGTTCGCCACGCGAGATCTTTAATTACAACGCTTGTAAATATCAACTGAGTTTCACGGCTCGATTTTGGGGATCTGCATTCCCCAGATACCACGAACGATCGTCAGATCGTCTGACACCGGCGGATTATAAATCACTCCGGCCGTTTCGAGGGCCGAATTAAACAGGTTGGAATGCCATAATTCGATTCTATGGGTTTAAAACGGTGTCCCATCGTGGGACTCCTGTGGCCCGAAAGAGACTCGTGTGTTAATCCGGTGAAATATCTTGGATGTGATGATCAACATACAAGTTTTCGTTCATTGACAAATTCAACACGGCAACGAGAACTCTTCCGTGAATAATCCGTCTTAGAAACGCGAATAAACATTGCTCGAGATTTCAGATTTGATATTTTCATACAATGCGAATAAAATAATGTAAAAATTGAGACAATATCCAAGTGCTTATAGAAACAAACTTAACGTTTTATAAACGATGATATAAATGAGCGATTCGATTTTTATTATTTATAATTTACACATTCTAATAATAGTGATAACGTCGTTGCAACTGTTAGCTATATAATAATTGCAGCGTGCAAGGGTAAGTATGTATTTTAATACGACCAATAATTTGCTCGTTAAAAATTCGACAACCAATTTTTATCTTTACCAGACGACCAGTAGACAACCAATTTGTTTAATTACAAAGGTATGCCGTTCGCGTTTGCCGTCGTTGAACTTCCACATTTGACCCCAGCCACTTAAAACAGCATCATACTAGTATTGCCACGCGAACTTTCGGAATATTCCAGTGACCAATCGTATTATAGTATAAAGTAATAATATTATACGGGGCATCGAAACGAATCGTACAAGATCAATAAAGATTTCAAACGATCTATGAATCGGCCATGGAATTCGTCCATCATCATTTGTTAACAATGAACCATCACTCGATGATAATATATTATTCGAGATCAAATAAAATTAGTTTTCTTCCATTCCATCCCTTCGATTACTGAAAATAACTTAATCGTATTCGAATAATAATAAATCAAACTACCGTGTGAATAAACTTTTGTTTTATTATCGATTGTGAGCTTGTCTGTGGTAATCGTGGCGTCAGTCTCGTCCTTTTATCTTAAAAGAGTTGTCCGAGCGATGGAATATCCTTTTAGGTTTGAATCATCAGTTTCAAAGATCTATCTCAAGACAATGACAATATTATAATGACATATAACAATATAGATATTAATAAAAATAAGGAATTGAGTTTACAATCATTAAACATTTAATCATATTCAACGAATATTTATTCTTATTCCAAATCAAAAAAAGAAACAATGAATCATCGAGTCGTCAAACATGATTCTCTCTCTCTCGAACAAGAATAAAATACTTTTTATTCGATACAAAGGTGTCTGTCACACATAAACACCGACGAGTTAGAGAGGGTGTACTCACCGGATAAGGCAGCTAATGACTCAATTCCGAATACATTCGGTTTGTCGTTGTTGAACCCACCGTGATTCACCGGTCACGCTGAATGACATTATTATGCACCGTTTGTATCGGTCGAAAGAGGCCGAGATGGAGGTGGTGGTGATGGTGGTAGGAGGGGACACTGTACAAAGGCAGCAAAGCTTTCGAGGCCATTGTGCGTATAGGCGTACTCACGCAACCCGATGCATTATCTCACGCAATGGGACACTGACACCCTGTTTGTGGTCTCCTCTGCGGCGTAAAGAGCCACACAAAGCGGACGAGCGGCGCTGCCTACGGAAAACTGATAAGCTGCTGGAGCCTCGAAAGGGAAACGAGTTTTGTCGCTACGGGATCGAAATCGCAGGCCTTGTCTTCCCCGCTGTTAAGACTAATGGGTGAACGCGTTCTTAGGTCAGAGGAATTTCACTATCGTCGCTCTAATCCCATTTTGTACCCTCAAAGTATGGTGATGGAATCAAATTCAATGTTTAATAAATTTTTTAAATGAGTAAATGAGTAAATCCAACGCGAAAAATTGATTTATGAAATTTGAATATCGATATCTTGTCGATATATCAAATTATCAATAATATGTAATCGATAAGGATAGTCAATAATGAGATAGTTGATAGTTGGCAAGTATCATTGTTTTTATAATAAATTCCTGTAATTTTATTTTCACTTTTACCTTTATAGAATTTTAAAAATAATATTTGATTTTAAAATATTAAAAATCATTCCATTAAAACGCTTTGGAAGATTGCCAAGGAAATTAAATTTAAATAAATAAATAAAGAATTTCTTCTAGTAGGCGTGCTGGAAATTAGCACGTCTAGAAGATTGGCATATTATTATTATTAGAAACTAAGTTAGAAGAAGGAGAAATTTATTATAGGAAAAGTTATAAATTATCAGTATGTTTGTGTAACATCTTTTACAATTTTTTAACTCGATAAATGCATCGTAAAAGCTGGTGACAGTATAAATTTAGTATTCAAGGAAGTTTATGTAAATGTTAGGAGAGTTCAACGTTGATTTATAGAATTGAAGACGGATGATCTTTCATTGGTGAATAAGACGAGGGAAAGGCTAGGAAATACCATCGACAATAATGTTTTAAGAGAGATCATTGAAAATAATCCATGACAAGAGGGAAGATAATATTTCAAATGAAAGTAAAGCTATTCTACAATTATTCGTCGGCTGGACTTCATTAAGAAAAATAGAAGGAAATAGATAAATGATGAACCGTATGAATTAAACTGGCAAAAAAGAAGACAAATAGAGACAGCCACTTTCTTATTTCAAAGAAATATATTAAGATGCATTAGAATGCGAAATTTTACCTCTATCGTTATTTGTCAATTTTAATTGCAACAATAAAATTATATAAATTGCAAGAAAATAAAATTCTCCTATCCGACGTACATTTCTTTGCAATTTTATCTTTGCTCGAACTTCTTACGTTATAATAAGAACAAGGTAAGATAGTATTTGAAGCGTATTAAAGCCGAGTAACCACAGACATCCGATGCAAGAAAAAAAAAGAAAAAGGCAGTCTGGTTAAGGGAGTGAAGACCATTTTGAAACATACCCCTTTGTAACCATGTCTACATGGCCTGTCACTGTGACGCGCTACGTTAAAAGGCATTACAATGAGATCCAGGCTTCCTTGTCGTCTACGTACCAGCACGAGATTGTATGGTTCCGGAACGGAACAGTGCCAACTATTGGAAGGTAGCTCGAAAGCGCTTGTAGGACTCGTCTGCATCACAATGAATTGAAATTGTACATGGACTGACGTTCACAGTAAAATATGCTCTTCCTTCTTCAGTTCGAATGTCTATTAAAATAAATTTTACAATTATTTCGTTTTTCTTTTGGCCAAAAGAATTAATCTATTAATCTTCTATCTGAATCCTATCGATTCCCATAGATATACACGATAAAATTTTTTTTGTTTTGTTTTCTTTCTTTATAATTATCTACAAATAAATTAGAATAAAGAAAAGATTTGATCTGATATTTTATTATTTGCAGATCGATCGACTCATTGATTTCGCGTACTATCTTTCAATCAAAGGGTTAACACGATCCCTTGCAGTATCAAATTTCTATTTGTTTGACGTTCGATCGAAATAAACGTTCGCGATGCAATTCCAATGAAACTTTCATTACGAAACCCCAGAGATTCATTGTCATCGAACCATCCGGATAATACATATTTCATAACGAGACGCGTTCCAAGCTCATCCCTACCGCGAGCTGTCGCAACATAGAAGAACGGTTGGCTGAATGGCAGCGTAAAGCAAATAACAAATATCGCTACCTACGTCGAGTTAATCGTAACATTTATATCTTATCATTGGCGTGGCTTAATGCACCCCAGCGTAAGATCGAGCACGCGGCGGGGCCAGTGTAATTAAATGACTCGGTATGATGCCGAGGGAGCGAGCCACGAGAGCGTGTTGCGATCCTTTTTTTTCAGACGATACCACGGTTAAAAAGTTTCACGGTTCGTTCGTTTAAAGGCTGCTCGAAAGGCTTGGCCGGTAGACATAAAAGCTAGCGATGGGATCAAGTTCAATATTTACTCGCGAATCCGAGTTATTGCCCCGTGTAAAGAGTATTGGATTATTGTAATTCGATTATTTATAATTTGTTGCAAAATATTTCAATTCACAAGAGATGATAAAGAACGAAGATTTCGAAGATTAACATTTGATAAAAATTGAAAAAGAGTTCTTCCAAAGTTTTACGAGCTAGTGATAATAACGAATTTTATTTATTCCGATTTCTAAACAAAGATATCTGTCTGATGCTTTGGATCTTTCAGAATCAATTGAATCGAAGATCGAAATGATCAAATTTGGAAATGGAACGGCTGGATCAATCGTTAGGAGAACATATTTGCGATATATATTTGATCCCATCGCTGGATAAAGGCTTTGAAGTTACATAAACTCACAAAGGGGAACACATTCAGGCCGAATCCCCCCTCTCCCCGTTATTTCTGACTCACACCTTGTTGCAGCTAGTTAATTATGGGCTATTTCTCGCGACAACCGGAATTAAACGATCCGACAGCATAGTCTGTCGAACTGGCGCCGCGGACCTCACCTGATCATTGGATCAGAAGGGAACAGAATTCAAAACTGATGTATTTTCTTGTTCAACGCTTCTCACGCCTTGGTTCTCCTCTCTTTTCTTTTTTTTTTTTTTTATTGAACCATTTGATAGAATCGTTTCACCCGTTTAGGAAAGCACGTTTGAATGCAGTTACACGTTCGACAACATGATGTTCAAGCTTGTTTCGAGTGGGAGGAATGATACGAAGAAACTGCATTTTCATTATAGAGTATTTTTTCTACATGTAGATCTTTATTTGAAGACTGCGTGATGGACAGATCAATGATTTCTATATTTATTTTCTAATTTAATTTTTCTTTTGTCGAATTAATGTAATAACCAAAAGATTGTAATCAGAAAGATAGAATAGTTGATAATATCTCGATTAAAGAATCTTAAAGTAATGTAAAAGATAAAACAAATGCTTTAAAAGGATTGACCTTAAAGATAAACAAATGGATGGGCCGAAAACGGCGCAACGAAAAAAATGGCACTGCAGCGAAGAATAAAAAAAAAGAAGAAAAAACGGCAAACAGCTGTAAAGAGAAATGCAAAAGAGAAACGCATTGGTAGGGGGGAATGTTGGACGCATCAAACGCACCGCTGCACGGTAGGAAACGCATTTCGGACATGAATGGTAATGCGAAGAGGGGAACAAGTTTTCGTTTTATCCAAGACGTAACCGCGTTTCCTTCCGCTGTCGTGGACGATTCAACCGAGTTGCACAAGAAACGATTCAAATTCCTTGGTCTAAAAAGTTAAACCATCCAACATGGAACTGTGTTGAGATATACTAATTATCATATTCGTTATAAATATGATAATTCGGTATAGCATAAGTTAACCGATGGCGTGGCAGACGAAAGAAGAAGATTAATATCGGTGGGCGTAAAAGAAGTTCTGTAAATTAAGTCTATCGAATTTTTGTTGGATACGAACAGTGATGTTTAAATATAAAATTCAAATTTCATTCTGCTTCTATCCAATTTTGAATATTAATGCGTGTATAATTTATAATGAATCGTAACTATTTTTCGTCCTAATCGTAAGAATTCTTGCACAATTAATCAGTTAATAATACTTTTTTTATGAAAATTTATCTCATTTGTACCATTATTTTCTCCTTTCAATCAGTTGTAATATCATATATCATATTAAATTGAGAGATACTTGAAATTTCACATTAAACAAATTTATCTTTCTTGATATGAAATACTATGTGTGAATATCTGCCATCAGTCAATATTTAATATCAATAATACGCGCTAATAATTAAACTATAAACGAAACATTGAAAGGTTCATTTATCACTCAAACACTTTTCAAATCTATCTCTTTCAACACTCTATGTGCGATCATTGCTTCAATATTGCCATAAATCTAGTTCGCGTGTAAACAGCTCGAGCACAGTAGTTTTCTCATCCGTTTTTTCGAATCGTTCTTAAAATTCCCACAGTAGCCACATCCACGGAACAAGGACGGGCAATCGGAATTGAAAGGGGACAAGAAACTATGCGGGGTCGGTTTAAGGGCCTGATGGCACGAGTCAAGTGGAAGCTCGTTGCCGCAATTATCGCGGAAACGAAACGACTCCGAGAAACAATACGACGCGCACCACGTAAACGACCAGAAAAGAGGGGACGTCGGAACGATGGCCGAGAAGGAGAGGAATGCGTCTTTGTTTTATGGAAATTAGAGGAAGGAATGCTCCACGCTTCAAGAAAATTGCAAATTCACGGGAACTCGCACTTCCATGAAACTCGATTGAATCCAGCGCTTCCTGCGTCCAACACTTTAAATTTGTATATCGAAACAATTCGAAATTTGTAATCTACGTATTCTTATAATTCTAATTAATTCATTCAGAATCGTTTTAATTAAAATCGTAATTTTCTTGTATCATTCTTGGTATATAGCAAAGCTTTTACGTTAGATAGTATCGTGAAATTCTATCCAATTGTGTTATAAACATCCCAAACTTCTTCTTACTTATTCCTTTCAAATCTTGTCTTATCATCTTCTTTTCTATTTCCTAAAAACATAATATACTTCCAACTCATGCATGTGAAATTTCGTTAAGATATTTTCAAAATTCCTTCAGAGGAATATTTAAAATGTTATGATCTTAACTAATTTTTGAAGGAATAGGAGGAGGCTAATGAATATTAATTACAGAACAAGTCTTATGAAAAAGATTTAGAATGATAAAAGGCGGGGACATACTTGAGCTAATTGATTACGAAAAAAGAGGACGGCACCAATTAACTTCGAGTTTAAAACGCATCATGCTGCAAAAGGCCGGCAATTAAAAAGAGTTTACGACATGGTGCGAGAGTTCCACACACGAGATGAAGAAGAAGAAAACAGCCTCGAGGTTCTCTTCAGCCTAGCAATATTGTCCCACGTCTTGCGAAGAAAGACGTTGTATAGAAAGTTTGTTAAAAAAAAAAACGGAGATGAGGTAACCGTTCTGATGGGCCGAAATCTGATGTCTGTCAACGATGAAGTCACTTTTTTATAGACGTTTTCAAAGGCCTCTGCTGTTCAACGTTCCATTCATTTTTTCCCCCTCCCTTTTAATCTGTGCAACGCATATTTAATTCTGGTATGCTGCGTTCTGAGAAAATCGTTTTCGTTTCATCATTGATCTTGAATATTGCATATCGATCTGGTATTAATTTCTTGGAAATTTTGAATAATCGATTCTTATTCTTAACTGTTACATCAAGAATATGGATCGGTACTTCACATTCTTTATGCAGCAAGGTATCACTTTAAATATCCTAACAATTTCAACGCTTTATTCTTGCTTTTAGACATAGATAGAGAAAAATATATATGTTTTTCATTTAAAAAATATCGATAATCTTGAAGAAAAAGTGATGATGAAAAATGTTTCTTTTCCAGATTTTTTTTTATATTATAAAAAAATAAAAGAGATATTTAAACGAACACGTTAGCGAAGAATATAAATACTTACAATTGATCGAAAATTAAATATTTTCATTTATAAATGAAAAACATTTAAATATTTTCCTCTCGAAACAGTGAATCTGTCCATATTTCAATCAGCGGAACACTTTATAACAAAGTCTAGATCTCACAGAGGATGCCGCACTAAAAAACACAGGGGGTCTGTAGCCACCCCTGGGTTCGTTGTGACCGAAGATTATTCTTCGTATGTGAGTCGCGTCTGGTCCCTTCATTAGAATAATTGCGTACCGCAGAATGATTAAGTGCTCCCTGCGCATGCTTAGACGATGCGTGTACATCGTCTTTTCTTCGAGTGAGCATCGTCTTTTTGTTACAAAGTACAGCGTACGGGAGTAGGCCGTGTTGCTTTCTTTACATCGGTGTCAACCCTTGTGGAATAAGATCAAATTGTTTCTTGCGAGTTATATCGATTTTCATATTATTTTATTCGAAATTTGAAACAATTATTTATGTACGATATTTTGACGATAAGAGAAAAATTTGTTACGAATCCATTGCGAATTAATCTGATTGAATAATATAGTTATTAATATTCAATAAAATTTGAATAAAAATAAAAAGATTCTTCGATTCTTCGAAATATGAAATCAAAGTTTGCAATGGATACAATATACTCATTTCCATGTAACAGTTCAACTGAATTACTGATATCATTTCTATTATTACCATTGTCTAGTGATGACATCAGCTCATTTACCAGTTATTGCAACTACGATGACCATCAGTAAGGTCCGACTTTAAACTAAACCAGGAAGCGAGGTTATCTAGGAGAGAAAATATGAAGGAAAAGTGAAGCAATGAAATATGTATCTCGAGACATAAAAGTGATGTGTCTCTCCTTCAACCCGCATGTAAACGTTTCTTTGGTATCACGTTCAATGAACAAATGGATAAATGAAATATACTTTCCCACGAAAGTTGGCTCGAATGGCTTTCATTCTCGTGCAATATAACTAAGTATAAAAATTATGTCTTGACAATGACGTATAAATTAAATTTTGTAATATCGAACAAATCAAATTTTCCCATGTATGCTTTGGCATGCCACGCATAATTAAATATTTTCTTATTACTACATAAAAATAAAATACCGATCCACATCCTAGAAAACCAATACCGAGAATACTCGTAAAACAGTAATTTTGTCTTATTACTGCATAAATGAAATATCAATAATAATAAATAATGTGCCAAACGATTCGCATAAAGTCAATTTTACTTAGAAAACAGAAACTTATTTCCATCAGAAAATCAACTTTCACTTTTCCCTAGTATCACAATACTTAGAAAACATACCTCCACACAAAACATCGTGGATTCTAATTTCCCATTCAACCCTATCCAGGGCGAGGTAAGGTCTCGCGTTCACCCGCTCGTCATCTCTCCGCGAGGATAGAAAGGACACGTCCCCATTAATTCTTCCCTTAAATCGTCGCAACGACGCTTCAGCCGCGATACAATGTGAAACCATAAAGATAAGTCGGAGCTTGGCTCACTCGGTACACCGTGTCATAAATTCCAACAAATACTTATTATCCTGTCCGCCGTGACAC